>NW_027526295.1:163711471-163786895 GCF_048455015.1 Haemaphysalis longicornis | reverse complement strand
GGTGCTCTGGCTCTCTTGTCCTACCCTTTCCATCCTGTCTACATCCTCTCTCTCTCTCTCTCTCTCTCTCTCTCTCTCTCTCTCTCTCTCTCTCTCTCTCTCTCTCTCTCTCTCTCTCTCTCTCTCTCTCTCTCTCTCTCTCTCTCTCTCTCTCTCTCTCTCTTGACCAAAAGAAGAGAAATAAAATAGACAGGTCACATGCTAGAGATCAGTGAGCAAATGCTGCAGATTTCTGTTCTTTCTTCTTTTCTGTTTTTGTTCCCTCGTCTTTTTTTCTCCATTCGTGCTCGTTTCTTTTCTCTCTCTCTCTCTCTCTCTCTCTCTCTCTCTCTCTCTCTCTCTCTCTCTCTCTCTCTCTCTCTCTTTTAGGCCCTCATTTCTTTTAGTCACATATTTAAAAAAAATTGTTTTTATTTTTTAAATATACCTAATTATTTATTCTTCAATCAACCTGAGTGGGAATGTGCCATTTTATTTGGATCATCACCATCCTTTATCGTGATGAGTAGAATGTGTCAGGCTATGACAGTCATCACCATTTTTTATCATGATTTACTTATTGCGTAGTACCGCAATTGAACGTAGGTACATCGCTGAAACATGGCAGTCTAAAATATGCAATTAAAAAAATTTTAGTCTAAAATATGCATCGGAAGAAAAACACCCAATCATGTGCATAAATCCTGGTCGTATTATGGTTTTTATTTTGTGATTGTAAAGAAAGAAATTGCATGCCTACTTGCAGTCGTTCGGACAGTCAACATTCTTTTTTTTTTCGCTAAAAGCATGTTGAAAAGAGCATTTAAAGATTTATTTAAACAAATAAATATCAGAAATAACTCTTCTATTCCAGTTCTCATGGGTAACTGCATACTACTAGATGCACTTACTATGTGTTTTAAGTTCAGTTTCACAACTTAGATGTATGGATACTGCTTCAGGACTGCGCTTTTTTTTTATTTGAGATTCATTTTCCTTTACTTCACTATATATGTTACTTGATGGGAGCTTTATGCTTTTCTTTTAAGCTTCCTTTTTATGTTTTTTTATGCTCAAACAAAGTGCACTAACTAGGAAGGGATTAATTTTTTTTTGTCTGCCTTGGATAGATGATTCAATTGTGAGTGTCTGCCAGTTCTTTTTGTCTCTGTTTACTTTTTTTTTTTTTGCTGAGGGAGCATTTTATAAGGCTGGATGCATTCTTACACAGTGAAGCAAAGCGATAGGGGGGATATTGCTTCGGCTTATACATGCAGCTTAGGCATAATATTCCATATCCTCTACTTTGTTTTTCTATCCAGGCAAGAGCTGTTATTTCATCAACGATTCACATGGCACTTCAGAGTTATAGTCGCAGTAATGATTTAGTCAGCCCACTCCTGGACAAGTGTTCTGCTGTTACAATGCTCTTCCGCAATAGTACTAATGTATGATTGAGTTTAAATTTAAGCTCGTATTGCCTCGTCTTGCAGGAGAAAGTGGTAGCATTTACGGTGCGGACGAACATGGCATATGACGGAAGCTTAGATGACGATTCCCCTGTGCACGGTTATGCTATATCATTTGGAGTCAAGGACTATCTTCAGATCCTCGAGGTAAGTGCCCCTTGCGTCTACCTCTGCTCTGTCTCTCTTTCTTTCCTCGTCAGCATACTTCTAAGATGTTCAAGTCTGCTACACCTTGGTCGATAATCATGTCTGTTTACCTAATGTGTGGGGGTTACAAGTTTGTTGGCTTGACTTTATATTTGGTAACTTGCTGAAGCTTCACCTGGGCTGTGCGATGTGTCGCAGCATGAGGTTATGAAATAATTCGAACCACCTAAGGTTTCTCAGTGGGTGCCAAACGGGGCATAGATGGGTATTTTGACCATTGTGTCGAACGGAAAGAAATATCGGTTTGGGTATGGTTCGGGTTTGGGGGAATTCATTTTGGTTCCGGTTCCGTTTCGGTTTGACTAACCCGGGCACTGAACCGGTTTGCAAACTGGCTCACAAACTTAAACTGGTTTGCGAGCAGGTTCAGAGAGCTGAATTAATAACGAAGTGCCAAAAAAAGGGTTCGCAGTTTAAGTCGTGATTAAAATCAAATATAATCTGAAGGCGAAAAGTGTGTGAGGGATTGCAAAGTTGATTGTTCGTAAAAAGAGAAAAGCCCTGTATGACGCTGACCACATTACCAACAACAGACAGTTGAACTGTTTTACCGTGAACCGGTAACTGTTATTTCTTTTTTTTTTGGTTCAGCTTTGGTTCAGGTTCAGCAGGCTCAAAAAATAACAGTTTGGGTTCGGATTCAGTTCCGGCAAAAATGCCAGTTCCGTTCAGTTCCGGTTTGATGCCCTGATTTTGACTTGATATTTTGCCTCCATCAAAAGTGCATCATCTATGGCCAGGAATTGAACCTGGGACCATTGTAAGGCACGTAATATGTCTTAGGCTG
Organism: Haemaphysalis longicornis; assembly: GCF_048455015.1. NCBI lineage: Eukaryota > Metazoa > Arthropoda > Arachnida > Ixodida > Ixodidae > Haemaphysalis > Haemaphysalis longicornis. The sequence goes on along the minus strand of NW_027526295.1, from coordinate 163,784,453 downwards.
TATACTGCTGCATCAGGTGATGGGCTGCACAAAAATTTTGGGCTTCACCGTCATTGCCAACCAGCCTTTATTGGTTTGCTATTGTAACGTTTAGAAGAGCTACTCGAAGTAACACAAACCTGTATGTCATTGGTTCTCAAATGGCAGGCATCATGTGGGCAAGAGAAATATATGGTGCTTGTTATGACGAACTGCCCAGTGTTCAATTTTGTCAATTTTGAGGCTTGCCGTCACTACTCGGTTGCTGCAAACCAATGCGCAGAGACTAAGTATTATATCGCTACACTGTGTGTGCCTGGCTTTTCTAATCAGTGCTGGCCTTCATCTGGGTTGATTGTTCATGACAATGCCTATACCACTTCAAAATTGTGCTATCAATAGCCCCTTTAGTTTACTTATAGGTTGCTTTATGAACCGTACTACAATGGCCCCTATGTTCAAATTACAAAAGTCGCCTTTATGGAGTTGCTGCAAAATGAAACAACATTCGGAATTTTTGGTTCTTAAAGGGGCCGCGAATACAAAATACAAGTTTGTTTTAACCAAGAGGTTCTGTGTTTTATAGTGTTTTATAGTGCCCCCAGCGGTTTTTTGGGAGCAAACGATGCTTTATTCACTGAGAAATTAAACAATTTAAGCCGAAATTTCAATTCTCCCGTTGCACCGGGTGTTTCATGACGTCAACAATGACGTATCCAGGGCAGGTACTTTAAGCATGAGTTAGTATGTTAACCAACGCTGCCGCCAATGAAAAAAAATTTTGTTATCCTGGTTACCGTCTTTCTTCATAGATGGGGCTACAGTACCGCTCAAGCACCACTGTTCATCTGCCCACGTTTTTTTTTTTCTGACTGGACTTGTACCTAGCTTATTGTTACGGTTGCTACGTAGTAATCATGTCGGTAAATATTGCGCATGACTCTATGGGAGGGGTCACGTAAGTGGCAGTTGCACTTATGCCATTTGGCCGGTGTCATGTCAGACAAGCCCAGTACACCTGACGGCTGTGCAGCGTTGGCCGACATAGTGCGAGCCATACGCACTAGTGCTTCTGTGATTACGCGTTCATTCGTAAGTTTCATTGTTTTCCCCACCAATATTGCTGCTAAAAGAATGTACACTAAATTTAAATGCAAATAGCTCATTCTGCAAGATTTATAATCCTTGTTTAATTGGCATTGGATTTTGTCGGCCTCAGCCAACTGCAACAAACTGCCCATAATACTTCATCAGTTAAGAGCAGAAAAGTCACTAGTGAGTCACACAGCTGCTCTCAATTTGCTCCATTATACAGCTTATTTAAGTAAAGTTTGCATTAGAGTGGTTTCAGTGTTATTCTCATGAGGCTGTCTTTCAAATAAACCAAACTTGTGTTTTGTCTTTGAGGCCCGTTTAACTGCAACGAGCCTTTTGCTTTTGTTCCCCTAAATCTTCCTTTTGCCATTATTACATAATTTGGCTGTCAAAAATTTGAATACCTGGCAGTGGGGGCTTTGTGTTTAATGTGCGTTTTGTATAAGATGGGTATTTTAAATCCAGTGGTGTTTTATCACGTTAAAGCCCTGTTATGTTTTGTGGATCGAGAGGCACCTTGTCTCACTCAGTAAGCCTCTGCAAGTGCTCTACCAACTCGTTACTATGCTCTTCTGACGATAGGCATCCAAGAAACAAAACACAAAATGGAACAAATGGAAAGAAATGGAACCGAAGCATAGTTTAAAGCCAACTAAATGTTCAGATAGGCTGTGTATTTCTTTCTAGTACGTATTAGGTATTTTTCGTGAGGCCAGTTATTTTGAAAATAACATATATGCATAGAGACCTGTAGCTTATGTTTTTTTTACATCAGTTAAAAGCCAATCAAAGGCTGACTAACTCATGAATTTGTCAGTAATTTTCCCACTGAAACACACTCAAATTATAAAATTTTCTAAGCACCACAAGCCCAAGGGGTGGTTACTGGAATGCCAAGCATATTGAGGTTCATACATACTATGCATTGTAAGCAGTGCTGGTGCCTCTAGCATAACCGATATGTGGAGGTACAAACTGTACTTACTAGTAGTGCAATTTATGTGGTCATAATTTTTACCCAAAAAGCTCACCTAGCCCTAATAAGCATCACATTGCGTGCAGCGTTTTGGAAGAGTATGAGCCTTCCTACCGCACGTGCAATTCAACCTGTCCAGAAAGTGTGAGCTTCCCTAGCTCACATGTCACGCAAGTTGTCCAATATGAATGTAGCATAGAGTGTTGCGAAATGCACGTTCAGGTTTGCTTTTTCTTTTGCTTTTTTTTTTGTTGGCATGGCATGTCTACTCATGACAATCAGCTCTACAAGCTTGAATTAAGCAGACATGCGAGGGAGAAGACAAGCTATCTATGTCTTGAAAATTAAGACAGACATAAGGGGTCGTCGGCCCCTGTTTGATCCATTCCTGCGCAGCTCCGACAGTGCGAAGCTGCTTCATACAGAGCATTCTGTGCTTTGACTGGTAGTCTCTAGCATGAGAGTGATGTGTAATCGTGAACCTCAGGCCCAGACGAATTTTTCATCAGCAGTAAAGTTTACAAAAAAGGTGTGTGTCTTCGCTCTGTAACCATATTGCTGCATTTTGTGTAGATTACAGGTTTACCTTAGCAAACATCGAAGCTGCCTGTACATGCAAGATGAGCTATTTTCACTGTGTTTTCCCAAGGTCCAAAGGTTTATGTGACCATTGTTCTAGGGACATAGATTTTAGAAGGCGCACACACAAGAGCCATGCTTGGAATATACAGAGTGGGATTGTGAACACCTTCACATTTGTCCAATGATTAAAGAGGACATCTGGCTGTTTGTTACCAATACAGAAAAAAAGTTTGTAGAAAATCATTGCTGTCAACTTACTGAAATATCGTGGCCATTGCCGTTGTGGAATACCGTAGCATGTTTGTAATGGACGCAAGCATGTCGTAATGAAACTTTGTCTTTTGTGCAGTGAACTTTTCTGCTGTGCTAACACAATCGGTGGTACGCAAGAAAGGAGAGAATAACTGTCTCGTCTTCTCTTATGAAGGTTAACATTTAAAGGCTTGGCATTTTAAGCCCCAGTGTTTAGCAGAAATTGGGAGTTTTCCCACCGAGCAGTTGTTATGTACCACTGCATATGAGCACATGAAGCGAGGCTTGTAGAAGAAACAAAAAAAGCTCCCTTGCTGGTACGGTGGGCCATTTGGCGCATGATTGAGGGTGGCTTTGTGACATACTCTGCCCCCCCCCTCCCCCCCCCCCTTTTGTGCGTGCAGAAGTTCAACAATGACTGGTGGGTGGGCCGTCTGATGAAAGAAGGATGCGACATGGGCTTCATACCCAGTCCAGCCAAATTGGAGAACTTAATCCTGCAGCAGACTCAGACGCGGAGTAGTAAACTGCACTCAAGGCAAGTGGGGCATCCTACCTTCTCTTCTTACTCCTTGCTTTATTCGGAGGCAACCCTTTCAAAACAACTGGGGTTTGAACTTGGCTAAGGTAGCTTTCGTAGGCGTAGCCAGTTCTCACAACGAAATTGCAAGCTAATTATTCAAACTTATTCAGGTTTTGTTAATCCAGTATTGGTTGTAATGTAATGCACTGAAAGCCGCAAATTATAGATAGTTATGTGCTGTTACCTGTGCCCTAAGGATGACTTTGATCCAGTTTTACCACATTGCATGAGTTGGATAAACCGAAGTTCTCATTCTTTGCAGTGCACAAGACCAGTTAGAATCAATGTATGCAGTGAATACTCATTTGAGGGTAACTAATGGCACTAGTCTGCTCAGAGTTCTGAAATTTCCTTTTCCATGTTTAATTGCCGTGTCAGTAACTTCTGTGCTTCTTCCTTCTTTCTTTTTTCCCAAAACCACAGGGGCTCAACACCGCCCACTCCAGGTAAGTCTAAGAACCAGTATGTATTAATTTATATCACAAGCTTAATTATCTTGGCTGCTTGCAGTTTCTTTAACACACTGATTTACATCTGAGGGCCATGTCCATAACAGTCATTTCTTAGTTTGGAAAATTAAGTTGCAGCAGTCTGGGCAAGTGTAGAAAGCAGTGGAAGTACTGGATGGCTAGTGTAAGCTTTGGCAAACTTGTGGAGAATGCAGTCTCATGAGATGAAATTCAGATGCATACTGTTTGTTCTGCATTATTCAGTATGATTGTTCTGTTTACGTAAAATTCAAGGATTTCTGCAAGCCTGCAAGCAGCGCTACATTACACTAAAGTGGGTATGACCTATAACATCAGGCTAAATGGACTAATTAAAAAAAATGAACAATTTCCATTAAAAAAGGCCTTCAAACTCCACTTATACGTACTGGGCCTAGACAGCTGCAACATTACACCTGAACTAGATGTTTGACGTAAGAGTTGTAATGTAGACATTTTCAATTTGTTTTTGTTTTTTTCTCTTCTGGTTCGATGTCAATTCGAAGGGGGAAGTGACTTGCCAAAATTGAATTTTGAAGCTCGCCATTCGAACGACTGCAGTGTGAATTGTGGGATTAAGAGGGGTTCATCGCGGCCGCAAAGTGCCAAAATACCCCAGAGAATTTTACAGTGCCCCTAAGGGAGATACCACAATGGGTTCGACTCACTGACAAAGGTGATGACAGGCTCCAAAGGGCCAGGACGTATCAGGAGGTTTACTGGCCAAATGTTACAGCGCATATTGATAGCCGTGACAGGGCTAAATGTACAAACTCAAGGCCCTGCCCAAATGGGCTGCCATGGCCGAGGTCGCGCGTGGGCCGCCTGCAAGGTAGTAATAGGCGTATCTTGCGCGTCCGATTGGGGTCAAAGGCAGGCCCCGACCTGGACCGCATGGCGAAGAGGAGACAAGCAGCGTCAGCGTCCTCCTTCTCCATCTCCTATCTCCTCCAGTCTCCCCCCTTCCCGGCAAAGTGTGTGCGTCGCGCTTATAAGGCACGTAGGAAAGGTGACCTGGGTGAGGAACAGCGAACGGCTGTGGCGGGGCGGTATATGCCCACCAGCACGTCGGCCCGTGACTCGCGAGTCGATGCAAGCCATGACGCAGGTCGCAAGTGAACGCGCGCAACGGGCGTTTGGGGACGAAGAAATGGGATCTAAGGGATCCCCCATCCCCCCGTCTCAAGCCTGAGCACAGTCTAAAGGACCAGTTCGACAAATCCAGGCACAGCACATACCCTACGAGGTCACAACGAATCCCCAGCCCAAGAAGTCAGTGAATGCCCACACTTTGAAGACACGCCATTCCACGGCGCCAGAGTGGCCAGCATGAGCAGGGGCCATCTAGATGTCTCACCAGGACTCCAGGGAGCCAGGCCTAAGACCGCCAGGCTGCGGAGCAGGTTCACACTGGCTGCTCGAGCAGCAGGCTCGAGGGTTGAAGCTGTCAGGCACAGCTCGACCAGTTGCAGCAGGAGCGGGCCATCGTAAGTGCAAGTAGCAGCAGCTGCAAGGTGCTGTACCGGGTGAAGGTCCCAGGGAAGCACTCAGGGTGTGCCCGTGGAGGCTGAGGCACCAGGGAGGGGCAGCAGGGAGAGATGCTGCGCGAGGCATCATGAGGAAGTGCCCCGAGAAAGCGCCGGAGCGCCTGAGTTGAGGGGTGTCATGTCATGCCTCTGGCCATTGGCAACGTTGAAGCCACCGATCGATGCAGGCCGATGTGTGACAAGAGCCGTGAATGGTTGCGGCAACTGAAGCTGTAGAAAACCAGGCTGGGGATCGAGCCAAGGGACAGTGCTGCAGATGGGAGACGAAAGGCAAAACCCAAATTACCTTCCGCTACTCCCAAGCAGAGGAACAGCGATAGGGAAGAGCGAACCAGGCTCTGGCCTAAAAGTGGCCGTATGGTGGCGCAGCGAGAAACTGGGGAGAGCTTACGGCTTTGAAGTGCGTAACGCTGGGTGCACGGAAGGTAGCTGGCATTCCCTGTTTCGCTGACATCAGCGGCTATCCTCCCCTCCTTCCAAACCATCACTAGTATGAGAGCGACGAAGATATGAAGGGAAGAATATTGAAACGAAGGGCTTGAGACCCACGTGGTTCCCTAGGCCGCTGATTGAGTGGCGTGCCCTCCTCCCACAAGGTCTTCCCGACACCCGCCATAAGAGAGGGTTTACGTGCCGTATCACATGGGCTTATTGGGCCAATCGCTGGCCTTTCACCTGCCCTTAAGAAGCACGGGCAAACTCGCGGCCGAGCCGAGCATCGCGGTTACAGCATTTAACCTAACCTCTCCATGGCTGCGGCTAAGCAAACACCCACAGCCCAAAAGGGACTTATGGTCCTACGGCTACCAGGATAGATACCCAAAATATACGCCATAGTTTTACCATGGTTTGCGACTGTTGATTGACATACAGAACAAAGGAAATGCTGGTGCTGGCCTTGCGACACCTGAACTAGATGTTTGATGTTGGAATTGTAATGTACACATTTTCAGTTTTTTTTTATTATTATTATTCTGGTTCAATGTCAGTTCAATGTCAATGTCAATGGCAAGTGACTTGCCAAAAACGAATTAGCTCACCATTTGAATAACTGCAGTGGGAATAGAAAAGCTGCATTCAAACTGCAGCTTAGTACTTATTATGTGGGTAAATGACTGACTGAGGCTTCAACTCTGTATGTTGCACCTGTTGAAGAAACCCCCTTTGTATTATGAAGGGAAATGCATAGAAGCATGTCATGTGGGGCATCGTCTGCACCCACATACGAGGTGTTACATCGATAAACAGAACACCTTAAAATTTTTTACTAAGCGAACTACTGCTCCGTTCGTGCTCAAACATCAGATGGTTGAGTTTTGTGGCCTATTTTGTTTGACACCGGGAATGACGGCAGTATGTACCTGTTTATTCTGAAAATAAATAGAAACGATTTTCGCCTAGGGGAAAATGGCGACCAATTTGGACGTGCAAGTTGATCTTGGAACGACGGCACCACCTGGGGTATGCAAAACGAAACGCATGATGGCAATTAATGGTAGGAACTGTCCAAATGAGGTAGCAGACGATCAGAAAACCTCGTTTGTCGATAGTTTATGATGGCCACAAATAGTTACATAGGAGCTCGTACAAATCATTGTAAGGCATTCCTGCGGTTCAATGTTATCAATTCCAGTCATCTGGTTTCAGATCATCTGTCATCTGCTGTGCCAGGTTACCTTGCTTTCTTAAACAAGACTCACGATTCTTTGTTCACGCTTGTTGCTTTGTTCTTGTTTTACTTTTATTATTCTGTGTGAGCGTGTCTATGCTTGTGACATGGTGTTAGAGGATCATTCACTGCACACCAAAACGCAGCCTGTTCACGTGTAGTGAATGATTTCATGATGCCATATCACAAGCACAAACACGGACACATTCCAGTCACTTCTGGAGTACCACAGGGAAGTGTATTAGGTCCCACGCTTTTTCGATTGTATATCAATGTCATTGTAGATGTAGTTAACCCTGGTGTTCAGATTCGACTCTTCGCGGATGATTGTATCCTGTATAAAAATGTTAATTCGGCAACTGATCAAGACGACCTGAACAATAGCCTAGGAAACATTCTGAAATGGTGTGATGAATGGGGCATGATTCTTAATGCTAACAAGTGTGTGTATCTTCCTGTCACTTGTAAAAAAACAACACTCAAGCATGTGTACAAACTAGGTTCATTGCCACTGGAAGAGGTGAATAACTATAAGTATTTAGGCGTGACACTAACAAATAACTTGTCCTGGAACCTTCACATCAACAACGTTTGCTCTTCTACCTTCCGAAAGCTTTGTTATCTGAAACACAAACTTAAAAGTGCCCCGCCTAGCGTTAAACTTTTAGCTTACGTAGCATTAATAAGACCCAAGCTTGAATACGCATGCACCGTTTGGGATCCATATACTGAAGTTAACATTTATAACCTTGAACGAATTCAAAGAAAATGTGTGCGGTTTATACATAACAAATTTTCACGAACTGATTCACCCTCCGAACTAATGAAAATTAACGACCTACCTTTTCTCAAAATTCGAAGACAGCAATTCAGACTTGACTTCCTTTCCCTACTCGTAGGTAACAAATTAGCACTCGACCCTTCACTGTTTGTATCGCCCTTAACAACAAGAGTTACCCGGCACCGCCAACCCCACGCGCTTACTCCTTACTTTACACGAACTAATCTTTTCAAGTTTTCTTTTTTTCCACGCACTATCAGTGAGTGGAATGACCTAGCCACCACAAATGTGCTGTCATAAAACAGTGTATTGCTGTTGAACTGTGCTCACTTGTATCGCCCACCCTGCTTGGACCTAGTGTCCGCAGTATGATATAAATAAATAAAATAAATAAATAACAAAGGTAAAACGATAGCAAAGCAACAAGTGTGAACAAAGAATCGTGAGTCTTGTTCGGGAAAGCTAGGTAACCTGGCACAGATGACAGACGATCTGAAACCAGATGATGGGTATTGACAACGGGGAACCGCAGGAATACCTTACCATTATTCGTATGAGCTCCTATGTAACTATTTGTGGCCATCATAAACTGTTGACAAAAGAGGTTTTCTGATCATCTGCTACCTCATTTGGCTCCTTCCTACCGCGCGTGTTTAGTTTTGCATGTCTGAATTGGCCGCCATTTTCCTATAGGCGAAAATTATTTTTATTTATCAGAATAAACAGGTAAGTACTGCCGTTGTTCCCAGTGTCAAACAAAATGGACCACAATATGCGACCTTCGTGTGAGGTTTCAGCATGAGCGGAGCAGCGGTTCGCTCAGGAAATTTTTTTTAGGGTGTTCCCTTTATCGATGTAACACCTTGTATTGCAGAGAAGCCTGCCCCGAGTTTCAGGACGCTCTTTTATTGCTGCTAGAAGCCATTGCAGGGCTAGGTTTGCTTGCTGTAGCTCTATGTTAACACTGTTTATTGCACCACTAGAGGTTCAGTATTGTGCGAGATTACTTTTAGTGTTACATTTTTGTTTTCTCCCTTTCAGCCACCATACATACATCTCTCTAAATTTACGCATTGTTTTGAATTGTGCAAATACTCCTGCTGTTTGGACGGTTGCGACTAATTTTAGACCGAGGTGTACAGTTTTTGAGTTGCAGTACGGACGCAGTGTGTCTGAACATGCGCTGGTAGCCAAGCCCGAGATGAGCTCGGCGGCTCTTGCTGTGCTGCACGTCTGTTCTGCCCGCGGGTTCACTCCTGTGCCCCCACGTGTGCGCGTGCTGCGCTGCAGACCAGAATGGCCTGGAGAGCAACGTGGAAGAGAGCGACAGCCCGGGCAACACGAAGCTTGGCCGGGGCGTCATCACCACCCTGCCTGCCAAGGAGAAACGAAAACCGTTCTTCAAGAAGACGGAGAGCCTGAGTCCCTACGACGTAGTGCCTTCAGTGCGACCAGTGGTTCTGGTGGGGCCCTCTCTCAAGGGCTACGAGGTGACAGACATGATGCAGAAGGCCTTGTTCGACTTCCTCAAGCACCGCTTCGAAGGCAGGTCAGTGGTTATTCTTCTTATGCCCCTCTTTCTCTGGGCCACCCTCCAGAAAATGGGTTAGTATACCCGTGCCACACGTACACGAAAAACGTGCACGAAAGGCCTTAAAGGCCAACTGCACTCAAAATTTTGACCTCTTGAAAATCCTATTTCTGTATAGTCTGCTTAAAAGAAAAGCAACATGCAGAATACAACAGCTGAAATACGCGCGTGGACGCCGCAAGCGGTAAGCAAAAATCGGCAATTTTGAAACCGACACCGAGGAGAGCGCGGCCATTGCAGTGACGTTGCAGCTGCCCAGCGTGCGGGCGGGCGGTGAGCCGCTCAGGAGAAAGTCTGGGCGCAAGCCCTACGTGGCCACAGGGCAGCATATGGGTGAAGCGTGCGCAGCAGAACTCGACCGGTTCTCCAGATGCGTGGCTGGCCAGAGGAATAAGCCCCCGTCTGCTGGAACGTCACAGGCGCGTCATGGCTGTTTGCACGATCCGCCGGCAGGTGCAGCGTAGTCTGCAGCAGAGCTTTTTGAAACGCGTGTCCCAGCTGATTTTGGGGTGCTTACTACACAATAAAAATAAATTTGGTCGAGGTGAAATTTGAGTGCAGTTGGCCTTTAATAAGATACCGAATGATATTATTTGGGCAGGTCACGCTACTTGCGGAAACGTAAAGGCATTAAATGTGTTAGGCATGATGGTGATAATGACCAAAAAGAAAAAAGAGAAATGCACTCATATTTTGAAGTTTTTAATGTAGAGAAAAACTTCTTACAAGGGTTTAAAATGTTTTTTTGTGAAAGAAAACGTTATGAGAAAAAGTGTTTTCTAAAAAAACGGTGTGAGCCGTTTCTAAAAGCGGCTTCAGCAGCTGCCGTTGCCTGCCAGCAGTAGCCAAATCCGAAAAATTCAAAACAAAGAGTGACACAATGCTTCGCCTTTTGCCGCCGTTTTAATAAACTTCTTAAGAATTTCGCCACCAAGAGTGCACTAAAAATTGTCCTATTTCGAAATTCAGCTACGTTTCGCGTCAACACTCTGGTGCTGAGAGTTTCGTTGGTTTTATTTGGGGCTCATCACGTTCGAGAGTAGGTAGGTTTAAGGTGTTCGTGACGGTGAATGAGTTGTGCGGAACTCCTTAGACCACAAATGACATTAAAGCAAATGGCATTAGACTTTTGCGTGTGGCATCGAATTAATGGCATTGAAACCAAAGGCATTAAGCACTTAATGTCATTTTTCATGTACGTGTGGCACGGGTATTAGAAACTGGAATGTAACTGGGTTGATCTGGCTGTGTTTGATGTTCCTCGTATTGACGTCATTTCCAATTTAGGAGGTAGTTAACAATCTGAGTCAGTTTCACAACTAATCAGTCAATTTTATTTTCAGCCAATTTCTTTTTTGTCCATACTTACTGCATACATGTATAGCCCCGCTAGGTTATCTCAGTTTGTTGCATTTTGTTTGTGCCACTTCGAGCGGGTAGCATGTTTGGAGTTAAATTGAAGTGAAGTAACTTAATCTTTCTAATCTTTATGATAACGTGAGGGTACTATACGGGCTGCTCACCAGGTCTGCTGTGCACGCTACTTCAGCGAGCATTGTGTTGTGTGTGCCCCTTCTGCAGGATCATAATAACCCGGGTGACCGCAGACATATCACTGGCTAAGCGCTCTGCCGTCAACAATGCCGGCAAGCGGGCACTCATGGAGCGCTCAAACAGCCGAACAAGCTGCCTAGGTGAGAAGGCCCCTGCTTCACACAGCAATTGTGGCAGGAATTCAGAATTTCTGTGTTGTAGTAGTTGCTAGTGGTGCTTGTGGTTGCATATGAAGGAAAGCTGGGTGGGTAGATTTCGTGATACTGGAGGGGCTGCGTTCTTACACTGAAATGCATTGACATGGCTGGTGTGCAAGTCGTACAGCGATCGAAACCTACACTTTGATAGCTCTAGTTGATGGCTTTGTGAGGAGGCAGATCATAGGGCCAACAACTGGTCCTGAGCAAACGATAGCAGTGCTTCACAACATTCGCCTTTCATTCCGTATTTTGAAAAAAGAAAAAAAGAAAGAAGGCAAATCTGTGACCGACTGCAAAAAGTCGCCTTCTCTGCATCTAATAGGCCTCCGGATACAATTTCGCATCCAATAGGAGCTTCCACACATAGTCGCATTTGTTGACAATGAAATTGCTGACTGCCTCAACCTGCTGCTTGCTAGAACAAGGAGCAGGTTGAGGTGGGAAATGCGCGTGTGCATGTTTGGGTCTGAGCCTGTTATTACATCTCGCATCCTTACCTATTTCTTCCGAAAAGGAATTTGCTTAAAGTATTTTTGGTTTCTTTGCACAGAAACTGTTCAGGATTCTTTAAGCACCTGGTGTCAAATAGTGCAGTTTCCTTCTTTTGCTTCTGTTGTGCGCATGTGTGTGGGTGTGTGTGCGTGGGAAGTGATGTTACCATTTGGGTCTACCCAAGTCTATGTTTTTAATATATTGACAAATAGTTAATAAATAAAGGAATAACAGGGTAGGTAGGGGAGCCTTCAAGGTGATAGATGGATGCTGAAAGATCAATCTGTCAATGTAAACGCTGGACAGGCAGGTGTTTGGGGATGGCAAGAGAGGGATGCACGTCGCTGCAGCCAGTGCTGATTGCAGTGTTTGTGCAGACCTGGTGCTGAGTGCTCACCCCTTCCCGCATTTCCTGGCCCCACAGCGGAGGTGCAACAGGAGATCGAACGAATATTCGAGCTCGCACGGACCCTGCAACTGGTTGTCCTTGATTGTGATACCATCAACCACCCTTCCCAGTTGGCCAAAACGTCACTAGCACCCATCATTGTCTATGTCAAAATATCTTCACCAAAGGTAAGCCACCTTCATACTGTCATTATTGCAGCAGTGATCAAACGGGATATACCTAGTAGTGCAGTAAAACCTCGTTATAACAAAGTTGAAGGGGGAATCGTAATTGCTTCGTTATAACCATTACTTCGTTGTAGCCAATGGCCATTTCTATTGACAATTTACATGCAAGAGAGGATGTACTCGCCATTGAAACTAACAGCATCCCGCGAAAACAAGAAAAAAAAAGAGCGATAAATAAGCAAAGAATCATTACTTTATTTGCACCAAAGAGCTCATTCATGATCATTCGACAGCACACGATCTGGCGGCTCACTACGCAGAGAAACAGTCCTGGATAGATTTTTGCCGTGTCTTCTTCAGGTGAACGATGGATTTTCAGCTGCAGCCGCGATTTCGAGTCCGTCCTTGCCGTCATCGTGAGCGCCAGAAAAGCAGCGCAGCAGGTCTGCCGCATCCCGGTAGAGTGCCTGGGGGGACACTCGGGTACCCTACTGGGAGCACGGGAGATGCGCACCTTTGCTTATGCGTCCAGGCGCATGCAGCCATTTTAGCACACCAGAGTTGGTGGCACCTAGCTAGCGCGCATTTTGAATTACTGCATCCGTGATGCAACGTAAACCATCGCGCGCTATAAGACATTGACATGACAGGTACCAAAACGGTCCGTAAATGCTCATTGTATAAAAAAAAAAGTTCTTTATAAGTACTGTGAGGAAGCCCTTGTTTCGGTAAAATGAGGTCCTAAATACATGGGCGTCTATGAGAATTTCAAAAGGCATTTCATTTACTTCGTTATATCCATTAGTTCATTAAATCCTGTTTTGTCATAACAAGGTTCTACTGTACTGCCTGAAAGATTTGTTACCTATATCGACACATATTAGGGTCTGAAGATGCATGCAATGCATCTATATTTTAGCTCATTTTAGTTTGTTTGCTTGACCAAGCTGTTGCATCAAGCACATGCTGCGGTGGCTCAGTGGTTAAGCCCAAGGATGGGGATTCAATCCAAGCTGCTGTGAATGCTTTTCAGATGAAAACAAAAAGCGAAAACACCAGTGTGTTGGGGGTTCAGCGCACATTATAGATACCCAGGTGGTCAAAATCAATCCGGAGCCCTCCACGACGGCGCGCCTCATAGCCCGGACGTAGCTTCAGTGTTAAATCCCGCAATTAGGTTTTTTAATTGTATCTATCCCAAATTGGCAAAGTTTGCTGCAGCGTTGTTTTTCATTATTGAGGGAGCTAAAGAAGAAATGCAGTCAAACTTCGATGTAACAAACTTCAATGTAATGAAACACCCGATGTAACGAACCACATAATTTTGTTTAACTTCAAGTGTATGCACACCATGTATTTTCGGCGACTCGGGCCGCTCACTGCCATAGATGCAGCGAGCCACAGGGTACGTGAGCAAGCTCCTTGCCTACAAGCCTCTTGCCTACAAGTGTGTATGGCGCCGCTGCCGTATGGTGTCGCTTTGCCCTTCGTTCGAGCTCGAGTTCGCTCGCTTGTTGGGTTCCATCGTTTCGGCAAGTGCTCGGTAAAGCACTTGTGAGTCTTTATGAGCTTTGCACAAGCGTTTTTTTCATGCCCGCGCCTGCAATTGTGCGCCGGCGGCGGCTTCTGCCTTGGCCAGAAAGTGACTCGCGCCGCGCGTGGCAGTGGGAGGAGCCAGACGAATTTCACTAATGGGGAGGTGCGCACCGTACGGCGGGAGCTTCGAAGCGCTCGGGCATGCTGGCTGACCCCACCAGAGACGATTAGGCTTACCATCACAGAGGATATTAGGGGCGAAGCCTCTTAGGGGCTTGGGCTGTCGGCGTCTCATGTCGTCGTCTAAACCGTCACCTCATAAAGTCATGGTACTAAAACACCGGGACACTCGTTTATTGATTTGATTGATTCGATTGTAGGGTTTAAAGCGCCGACACAACGCAGGCGATGAGGCGCGCCGTAGTGGAGGGCTCCGGATTAATTTTGACCACCTGGGGATCTTTAACGTGCGCCGAAATCTCGTACACACGGGCGTTTTTGCTTTTCGCCTCCATCAAAAAAGTGGCCGCCGCGGCAGGGAATCAAACCCGCAGGCTTTTCCCGCAGGCTTTTCTCGTTGCACTCAGTAGCGCAAAGCCTTAGCCACTGAGCCACCGCGGCGGGTGGGACACTCGTTTACACACTCTGCTGTGTAAATGCGCTAAAACGTAACGCGCTAAGACACTCGCGCTAAAACGTAACGCTTACTAAAAAAACACTGGGACACTTGTTTATTCCTCGTGCTATAACGTTTCAAGCTTCAAAGACAAGAGACTTTTACAGCAAAGCTGTATACCTCTACACCCCAAATGTATCATCTCCGTGTGCAAAAACGCCAAGGCGCCAAGAATACACTTATACACTGCATGCTTCGCCCCTCCCCAGGTTTGACGTTAGTGGAGATGGCCCGGGATTTTAGTATGTACCCGTTTTTGCCTGTGGAGATAAAACGTTCTAGCGCGAGGCGTTGGAAAACGACTGTCCTGGTGTGCTCTTTTTGTTTCAGTCTGCCTTGCTTCTTTTGGTTACCTTGGCTGCCTTTGGTTCTCCACTGTTCTTTTCATATTTAATCATTAGCCTTGTAGTCTCCTTAGCCACTGCGTGTCCGTGCTTTTCATCTATGTACCTGAAAACTGTCCACCTACATTGATCCATTGCTCTCAACCTCCCCTCAAAACATATTTTAGTCTGAGCTTTTCGAACTTTAAATGATGCCCAGCCCATATCTCCTTGCACTGCTTCGTTACTTGCTAGTTGCTTAACCATGCGCCCCTAAGGCCAAACGGCCTACAGTTCTCTAGTTCACTTCTCTGGTTCAATGGGTTCCTGAAATGAGAATGCCACTCTGCTAATTTATTGCTCATAAAGACGTTCATTTTCTCTCTCTCTCGCTCCACTAGAGAACAACTCGGTGAAACAAAAGTTGTTGGTGTTGTTCCTGTAGCCGATATCACGAGAGGGATTGGCCGCCTAGAAATCGGGAGCTTCGAGGCGCTGATGTGCCCGCTTCCCCAAATTCACAAAATTGTGAACTGCAAACGTAAAATTAGATACCTAAAGATGCTATTCGCGCTGTTAGGTGGAGAAACGAAAGCGAAGAAAGAAGTTTGGTTGATTGATCTTGGGGTTTAACGTGGCAAAGCTACACTTGAACAATGAGGCACACCGTAGTGGATGGCTCCGGATTAATTTTGACCTCCAGGGGATCTTGAACACGCGCTGAAATCTCGACACACAGGCGTTTTCGTTTCTTGCCTCCATCAGAAAAGCAGCCACCGCGACCGGGATCGATTCCACGTCCGTGGACTCAGCAGAGGGAAGAAAGAGACACTAACATGGCTAGTAGAGAAGAAGCTGCTCAAACTAATTTGCCTCGCAAGATGAAGAAACGAATGCGAAAAAAAGATACGCAAATACGATGTAGTGACTGGAAGTAGTGACCAAATTTTTATGCCTCAAACACCAAAATGCTGGTCGCTGCGGGGCCACTGATGCTGCGATGCGCACAGGCTGCGATGCGCACAGGCAGCGAGGCACGTGTGCATTGTTATCTCACTGTTCGTTTACGGTGATGCGTAAGTGGTGAAGTGATACGTGTGTTGGTGATTTTCTCCTTACTTGTACACAACTAAACTATTATAAGGTCATCTAGGCTGTTCATTATTGAATGGGGTAGATTTTTGTCCCGTGTAAAAAAGGAGCTAAACTTTTGTGGGGCTTCTTCCCAAGCGTACATTTTGTAACTCCCGCAGCACAGTTTTTTTGATGGGTAGTAGTTTCCTAAGCTTTTTTCCCACGTGAACAACTTCGTTTGCCCCTCGTGTTGCGTTTCAGCGAGCGGTTAGAAGTGCTCGCTGGAGCTACCCGCATCGCGCGGGTGGTCTCCGCGGCTGTGCCAGCGCGCCTGCGGCTTGCGAGGCACGTTTTTGCATGCAGAAAACGCCCCATGCGGTTCATGCTGATGCTTGCTTAGACGATTAAGCTCCGACAAACAGGAACAGTGGGCCAGCTGTGTATGCACACCACGTTTTTGTTTGCAGGAACCGCTTCACGCGGTTAATACTTCATTTTAGGTGCGAATTGCAATGTAGCGAAATTTCAACGTAACAAGTTTTACCAACTGTACTGTGATTTGCCTCAACCTTCAAAAAATCACATAGTACCTTTTTTTGATACCTGTTTTGGCATTGAAATCGAGGTAGTGGGATAATGTTGGGAACACCTAAACAAGTGTCTTGGCATACTGCAGGACTTCCCAGGCTAAGTTTCTGTGTCCCGTCATCAGTAATTGTATTTTGCCCAACAGTTCTAATTGTTGGAATTATCAGGGCCTTCAGGGGATCTTGAACACGCGCTGAAATCTCGACACACAGGCGACACCAATTTTCGCTTCCCATTTTCAGGTCCTTCAACGGCTCATCAAGTCTCGAGGAAAATCACAGAGTCGGAATCTCAACGTGCAAATGGTGGCAGCAGAAAAGCTGGCACAGTGTCCACCCGTAAGTGCCCTTTCCCCCCTCTTTCTCTCTCTCCCTCTAATATATATGTTCGATGAGGATGGAGTTGTGCAATGAGCCAGGAGGAACTTGTAGGTAAAAAATATAAACAAATCTGCAGTTAACTGATTTGTTATAAATTATTCCAACAGTTTTGACGGTGAAACTGTCTCCACCAGGGTGTTTGTGCAACCCTGATAGCATGTACAAACATCCCTGAAGAAGACAGTTCGACTGTCGAAATAAATACTGTTGGAATAATTTATAATAAATGAGTTAACCGCAGAGGGTTTTGTACCTATCTATTGTACGGGCATGCTGACTATATGGCTTTATTGTAACAGCTTGTACAGGGGATGCCGAATCGGCACTGAATAATGTAAGAACTTAATTTACATGGATGATGGTGGTGGGAGACTTTAGCGCTAAAGTATTAGTGGAGAACAGAGATGAGTGTGCAGTGTGAAATTCTGGACTCCACAGTCATAATGGCCAAGGCGATACACTGGTTGGATTTGCAGAGAAAAATAACCTGGGGATATTGAACACACTCTTCCACAAATGAAGGAACAAGAAATGGACATAAAGAAGTCCTGAACAGTGAAGCTGACAGTAAATGAAATCACCTCTGTTTTCAGTGCCAGGTTTGGCATGTTGAGGGGCTAGGCACAGTCAGGAGCAGCGATCGCAGGATGGTGAGGAAGCGAATTAGGAGGGAGAGGATGAAACTTCGGTCACTAAAGGACAGGGCGCAGGAGTGTCGTATAATGCTTCAGTCAGAACAACTTTGCTGAAGAAGTTGATGATAGCATAGACGTAATGAATGACATCCAAACTACAATAATATCAGAATCGGCTGTAGTGGCAGAAGGAGAAGAATCTAGAAAAGAAATTGGTTAACTATGTGAGAAAATGGAAGAACCTATCAAGCAATGCATGAATATAAAAGTGCCAGGAACAAAAGAGGAAAATTAATTGGCAGCGTCGTCGACGTTGGTTAACAGAAGCAAGAGCAGTGATATTCGTGCTTACAGCATGGCAAGAATTTAAAAGGCATTAACCAAAGGTGGGAGCCCCACGGCTACAAGGAAGCATGCTATTGGCAGATATACAATCTATGCACTGAGAGATAGAACTGCTAACATCAAGAACAACGTGGATGAGATCATGGAAGTAGCGGAAAGGCGCTCTGCAGATATACACTCTTGCAACGTTAGGTGAGGACATTGTACTGTATGGACTATCTCGGTTCACGAGGTTTCAGCAGGTAACTAAAGACAGAGTGGAAAAGGCACTCAAGGGAAGGAACAGAGGCAAAACCACAGATGACAACAGAACCATTGCTGTTCTTGTAAATGTGTGTGGGGGGGGGGGGGGGGGGGGGGGGGGGATGTCGTACTAGGAAAGCGAGCAAAACTGTTCTCAGAAAGCCTCAGGACATTCAAGGTACCATTTGTCTAAAAAAATGGCTATATAATTTTAATTCACAAGGAGGAAGGTGTCAAATAACTGAAGAATTAAAGACCCACCTGCCCACTTTCTGGTTTGTAAAGGTTGTGTACCAAAATATTAGTTAATTGCATAAGTGACAGACACTTTATATTTTGAATAACCAAGGGTACGGGGGACTGAATTTAGTAATGGCTTCTCAGCGACGGATAACCTTCAAGCTGTCAGCATTGTAGTGACGAAATCTGTAGAGTATAATTAAGCGTCGACTACATGGAAATTAGAGATTATGAAAAAATCTTCAAAAGTGGACATTTTGCCATGGCCTACCTATGTTTACGAGCACCCTGTTCCTCAATGTCAGACACAGGCCAGGGTGGTATTTTGATGTAAATACAGTTGATCCTGGATGCATCGAACCTGGATATATCGAATTATGGATTATATCGAACTGCCCAAACATCCCCTTGGAAATCCTGTGCAAAAGTATAGCACTTCTGTCCGCATGTAGCGAACTCTAGTTCACCGTGACGTTCCATGTATCAAAAGTCACGCCACAAGTGCCTCTGCAACGGCGCTTCTCCTAATGGAGGTGTGAACTACGATGATGACTCCTCATCATCTGCAGGATCTGCACAAAAACTGCAGGAGGTATTAGAAAACCTTCAAATTTCATGCTTCAGTGACGTATTATGGGCCAGCATAAAAACAGTTATTATGCTGGCTCATACAACATAATTGTGACAATGTTTTCTGCAACGTTTTCTGCAATGTTTACTACGTTTTCTACAACGTTGTGACGTTGTAGAAAAGTTTTTGTGAAAGTGGCCGGGGAGTCGCCACTGGTTCATATGCTTTCCTTAATATCGCCATTATTTGTTCGAAGTTTGCAAAAAAATTAATGTTGTTATCGGGGAACAGCATTCTCGATGAATGAACCAAACTTGTATTTTGTCTTCATGGCCCCTTGAAAGAAACAGCATGACATGCGTCTTAATAAAGGGACGCTGAAGTGATTTGTAAACATTGTGGGATTACTAGCACAAATTGTAATCTGGAGTCTCTAGGCAGTGTTTCGGCCACTCTCACTGCATTTACGTGACTTCATTCAGTAGAAAAATCAATTTGGAAATGTGGTTCTCCTCTCTGCATCGTCCTTGCCGATTTCCTATGAAGTTTCGTATGACGTCACAAAGAGGTGGCTTGGCTTGGCTGCGCTACTGCACGGCTCGCTGACCCCCGGACAGAATCGGTCGGCCCAGAGTTAGTCGGCCGGCCGCCGGCGTGTCGTCGCAATTCGTTCGCTCACTCGACACATTTGTGCCATGAAAGAATGGGGCTTTAGTTTGTTTGTTTGTAGACTATCAAGCTTTAAGTCCAAGTAGCTCCGCACAAGCGCACATGCAACGCTCTGCTGACTGGTACGCTAGTAGAAAAATCTGAGGCCAATTGAAGGCGAGAGAAGAGTCGGCGAGTGCTTTTCCGTCTAAGGAATGCAATCGCCAAAGGGGAGATATTTGTGGAAATTTGGGGGGTGTTTACTTTAAGAAATAGTCATCTAAGCTGCTTGGCATGCTAAAACTAAATAAACATTCCAACTGGCTATACATTATATACTTTATATTTCCGCCCCCGGCAGTGTTGGCTTATGGCCGACTGGTCTGGAGCTTTATGTATGTTGTTTTGCAGTTCGTAAGTTCAAATCCCCGATGACGCATGTATATATTTTTTAGTTGATTTATTTGTTTTGGGGCAATGTTTTCTATACTGAATTCACCATTTTTGTGCTGTACTTGTTGCTCCACGGGTTGCTCCACAAGCGACTGACACTAACACGCTGACAAGTTCTCGTTGGCGTGGTGTTGCCATAGGCCCCGACTGCTTGCGGGCACAGTCCCGAATCAGCCAACCCTTGGCCTGGTGTGAACATGCCGCTTACAATACAGGCATGATCCAGGCAAGCTCCAAAGGTGGGAGAGAAGCGCATCGCATCTGAGCGTCTCTGGTGATGTGAAGGGCTTTCACCCACTGCGTACGCCTCGGCTAGTAATTGTTACGATTCCAAGCTATGCTGGCATGCTTATCTGACGCATTTTATAGCTGACAACATGGCAGAAGCGCGGTGTGCTGATTACTGAGATATCGAAAATGCCCAGCCAACGATAACGTCGGATGCCAAGCATGTTGTTTCACAGAACCGAAACCAAAACTGTTTTGAATTGTAATCTTGGACATCGTCCAATCACATCGCATCTCGTATGGACATCACTGCTTTAGTTGGTGTGGTTGCCACAGACCGCGCATGGTAGTTTTTCTTTCTTCAAGATTTATGAAATAAATATTGCACTTCTTGGCCAGATAAACGATGAAAAGTGTGTTTATTCAAGTTGGTTCAGCAGTGCATTGTCGGGGCACAAATAATGCCGACCGTGGAGGGGTGCAACAAAATGACCTTGATGTTGTAGGAGATGTTTGACGTGATTCTGGACGAGAACCAGCTGGAGGAGGCGTGTGAGCACCTGGCCGAGTTCCTGGAGACGTATTGGCGGGCGGCCCACGAGAACCTGCCCGAGAACTACGCCCAGCTCATCATTAACACCCCGTGTGCGGGCGGAGCCCTGCTGCCAGACCTCAACCAGGAGTCCCTCGCCAGCCACCACCGCTCCGCCACCGCCACCCACCCCAAGAGCATCGAGGCCGCCGAGAAGGCAAGGAGATGCTCCCTTTCCCTCTCATCCGTTGCTGCGTGTTGCCTCCTGTCCACTCGGCTTTTTTCCTCTCTCTTGTGGCTCATATAGCACCATGTAATGTGGAGCGAAAAAAGAAAGGCAGGCTTCAGTTGTAAGAATTAAAATGGGACGGGCACCGCCTCGCGATCATTCACCTACCCCGCGGTGGCTCAGTGGCTAAGGTATTGTGCTGCTGAGACCAAGGACGCAGTTTCGGTCCTGGTCATGGTGGCTGCTTTTCTGATGGAGGCAAAAAGCAAAAACGCCTGTGCGTCAAGATTTTGGCATGCGTTAAAGACCTCCAGGTGGTTAGATTTAATCCGAAGCCCTCCAACTATACGCCTCAAGGCATAGGTCTCGGTTCAGCACTTTAAACCCCATAAACACCAATTAGCCATGGAACGCATCTGAGTCAGCCGTAGCTTGGTTGGTCATAGAGTGAAGCTAAGTGTGGCTTTCGTTTGGTAGTGTACTTTCCTGGTCCGTGCTTGTCAGTGAAAGGGGAAGAAGGCTACCCAGCCTTAGTTAGCAGGGGGGGTATTAATTTTGTAGTGTGAAAGAAGGACGAATACCACATTTGCTCGTGTAGTGAACCCACTTTTTTTTTCAGCAAATTTGGCATTAATTTGGGGGGAGGGCTTATTATGCGGGAAAAAGTTGCAACAGATTTTTGCATGTTGAAATTTCGTACAATAAAAACGCCAAAAGAAGCGATGTCAAAGCCCTACCTTTCTAGTTCAAACGCGCAGGTAATTGTGTAATGAAATTTCTTTTCTATTCACAACATGCTAGTGGCCCTTACTTTTCATTGTCCCCCTACTGGCCATCGGAGCTGCCCTCCTCACGACAGTTGCTTGCGGATTCGCGTTCATCATTGGCCCACAGCACATCGTCTTCCGTGCCGTCAAGGCACTCCAAAACTTCTTTTCCCCCACTGGGAGACTTCCCTTCTTTGGGCCCACGAAACACACGGTGATCCCTGTACACGCACTGGATGTGTGTACACGTGTGTGTACAGGCACTGGGAAACCACTCAGCGTCGCGGTTTCCATGTGCATCAAACGCATGTTCCACCACCTTCAGGCTTGCCCACTGCCGTGTCGGGTGGTGTTTGTGCTATTGTAATCTAACTTTGTCATGCACCGCTTTATCCTACGCAGCGTATTTGATAACGGTGGCGGGAACGGGCGCCCAACTCGGCAGTGGGCCACACCAACATGCTCCCACGGCGAACGATGCTCTTTCCACACCAATGGTGGACACGAACTCTTGTAACTGGTTCCGACTGAGCACTCGCGGCCCCTCGCCAGGATGCACAGCACGTAGAAACCACGTGCCCTCTTGTTCGCATTTCATTGTATCGTGGTAGTACAAGAAATGAGTGAGGGTGAGCTTGCCATGGGGGGAAGGGGCAAAATATGGTGCTGTATGTGCTCTGTTATTTTTTCCCCCAAATTTTTCCCCCAAAGAAAAAAAAAAAAAGCTTCGAATTTACAGTCGGCCACATCCTCACTTTGCACACATGTTGGAGGAAAACGTGTTACCGCAGAATGTAGTGTATGCCTGGTTCCAAGCAAGAATTTGTAAACGTGTACATCATGAAGTGTCGTCATTGTCATCATTATGATGACCTGCTCCTTATTAGTGTGACATGTGGAATGTTGAGTGGTACCTTAATTCGACTCGTCACGTTAACGGTGATCGGGTGATATCCTGCTGTAGACGTAAGAGTAGACAGCAGAGCAGAATGATGCATCCCTTGTTTGCCCTGCAGAGGATTAGGATAGTGAGCCCTCTCCTCACCGTGCCAGTTTCTCCAAAAGAGGTATCAATCCTTGATCTGTTTTCACAACGTTGCGTTTGCTCTCACCCCCTTTGGGTGCAGGTACCCAAGGAGCACAGTCGGGAGACAGACGAGGAGCTGGAGTCGCTGTCGCACCATCACGGCCACCTGTACGCCTCCTCCTCCTCCTCCCACCACCCGCAGTCGTCGCACCACGAGGGCGCGCCGCACACCAGTGGCGCCCTGGGGGCGACGGCCGGCCGACACCTGGGTGGGGGAGCCGCGGCCGCTTCCTCGGCCACCACAGCGCAGCTGCACTCTCGGCCACGGTCGCAGCACCACCACGCATCCTACGCGGAGCGGCGACTACCGAGGCAGCCGGGGGAGGTGAGCGCGCTATTTTTATGGGCAATTCCATGGTAGATGCTGTGCTCAGAGAGAAAGGTTTCACACAAATGTGTTAGGAGGAAGAGAAGGAGGGGTTACAGACCCTGCCCCTTCCTCCCCTTCACCGTCCCTGCAAGGGTAGGGCAGGCTGGTCTGGCCAGTGTTGGTGCACTGCAAAGGTGGCTACCAAGTCTGCTATGTCTCAATGTGGCCCACAACTGAAATGCATCGAGTGTGTGTTCTCGGGCCCAGACGAAAGAAATCTCTTCAAACAGCATTTGCTGAAATGGCCTTGCTGGCAGTGACATCATAGTTTTTAATTAAGTGCATTTTTCAGCTCCACCATGGTTGGAGGCTGCAAAGCCACCAAGATCAATGCTGAAAACCATATGACATTGAACCAGCGTCCTTGTACGTATTTGCGCATGAGGATAAAGGAATTCTATGTGAGGACGTGATACAACAAGTTGTGAAGTGGGCAGACTGACAGCTTGGGGGATGCCCAAGCAAGCACGGCTGTGTTGAACAGTGGTGAGCTGAACGAGTGCATCATCACAGACACTTCACCTTGAAGGTTTAAAATTTAAGCAAGGGTGCAAATGGGAAAGTTGACTAGTAAACATGAGTGGGCTGCGTTATTTGCCGGCGGGACGACTCAAGCTTTTATTAACTGCTCCCTGTGCTCATGCTTTGGTCTCTGCAATGTAGGAACCAGCAAACCACTACTGAACCACCAAAGCTTCCCATAGTAGATGGTGCAAGAGGTGTCTGGTTAACATCTATACTGGTTCTTTTTTGTACAACAAACACACACTACTTGAAATTACCGACATTGTAGTCCTTTGCCACTTCAGATCACTTTTCCCACTTGGAAACAAGCTTTGTGGCTGCAAAGAATTCTCTTGGCTAATACGTAAGCTACTGGACAAATGCCTGAGCCTCCCTGACAGTTAATGCGCACGACATTTCTATCCACAGAGGTGTTCCTTCAAAGAGCCATAAAGAAGCAAAGTGCTTGGGGCCAAGTTGAAACTGTATTCATGAAGTGCCTCCCAACAAAGTTGTGAATGACTTGCTACGGTTTCGGCGGTGGTTGTCATGTGTGGCACGCTGCCTTTGCAGGACAGTGCTGCACATTTTTTCGTCGATTGCTATCTCCCGGCCTTCATAGAAATAGAGGGGATCACTTGTTATATTGTCTGCAGAAATGTCTCTTATCTGAGCAGGTACAGTGGCTTCGCACTTGCCAATTCACCAGTTATTCGATATTATATCTTTGACACTGTGTATGGCTGCACAGTTTTCGGCTGCTGGCCTTTGCGACGGTCATCGTAAATACATTTACAAACCTTGCAAAGGCGTTCATAATTCTTAAACTTTGTAGCCTGCACTCATGAGAGCCTGGGATAAACTTCACCATTTTTTTTTAAACATCCTTTGCAAGGAAGTTCTTGGTATTTGAGTGAACCAACCGAATGTCACAGGGAATACCCAAGTGTGGGAAGACTGCTTATACTTGCTGCTGCCACTATCACTGGAAATTTATAGTTCATATTAGAGCAATGAGTGAACTTGGAGGCATTTATGTTTAAATTACTGGGGCAAGATGTAGGCTCGATCAAACGCACGTGCGGCCTTGTCTCGGCGGAGTTAACAGTCGTTTTCGGTGAGGGCGCCATCGTTCGGGGACGATTTAAACAGCCGGTCACGCTATTGGCTGGCACAAGTGCACAGAAGCAAGCACATTGTTCGCATTTGTGCGTGCTTGGCCCCTCAAACGCTCATGTTGCGGTCCTGCAGGTATGAAACGATATTGTTACTGAGGCCTTTTTCTGTGTGCGTGTTTGTGGTAGTAAGTCTAACGCACATAGCGCTATGTTGTGCAACTGCTGTGTGCTGCTGTACAACTCGAACTGCAAAAAAAGACCCGGGAGTGCAGTGTCACAAGTTTCCCTGCAACTTGGAACGTCATTGGGCATGGCAGAGGAATGCAAAGGACCAACAAGAATAGGAAGTAAATGGGAATAGGAAGTAAATGGGAACCAAGTGACAGGTCGCTCGTATACTTCATAAATTTCACTGGAAGCGCCTACAAGAGAAACGTAAAAGTGAGAATTTTATTTCCAACCGCAGTACTGACCGTGCTTCTCGGGTACCCAGAGGATGTACGGGCTGAACGACAACGCAAAGCCTCAAAAGCACTGTAGAAGCATCCTGTGATCTTAATAAGGGAATATCCAATGCAAGTAGAGGGCCAAGAGATAGCCCCAGTGAAGGTTTTGTGCCTTCTCAGAGTGATGAATTAGAAGGGCTAGCTCCCGAGCTCCCCGTTGAAGCATGCGGAGAAAGTAGCTTTTCAACTGAGGTGGAATGCCGAACCACCATAGACATCGTGCACATCATTGAAGAGAACAAAAAAACATAGGCTCGACTTTAAAGAAAAAAAAAGGTTTCTTGTTAAACGAACTGCAAAAGTTGCAAAGGGAACGCAACGAAATGAAAGACCGCCTACAGTTGTATGAAAACGACAAGCTTTCGTGCAGCTTTTTGAAACTGCACTAGAAGGGGACAAATCTTGTCGTTTATTAGCAGCCAAGTGGCTAATTTAAAAAAGAAAGAGCCCTCTACTCTCAAGAAATGCTGTGCAAATGTGTGCTTTCGAAAGCATGCATTATTTTCTCAAAAAGGAATTTAAGCCTGTAAATATGTTTTTTTGTTGTTGTTGTGGTGGTTGTTGTAGGCAAACAAAGAAAGATCCAGATCAGGCTCCTGGTTCAATCTTTAGTTTTCATGGCTTTGGTTCAAGAACAGCGTTCCACAAATTGGCCTTTACCAGAGACGTCATGCAATTGGTCTTGCAAACACTTTTTTTTTTTTTTTTACTTAGGAGAATCCAAATATACATGAACCATGAAGCTCAAAGCTTTGACTGTTAGTGACGTTTCCAGCCTAGGACGTGGGAACTAGAAAAAACAACTTTGCCTTTCAGGCCCAATCTTCAAACAGTCGTAACTTCTGCTACAGACCAGACAGAATGATAATTTTAGTCTTATTGCACTCCTTGATTTGTGCACAGTTCACTGGTACCTTGTTCAGCTGCATCCCTCCAGCAGATTTTTTACAAAGGCTGTCAAAAAATCAAATATAAAAATCCTAATAAATTTTAATGTATCTGTCTTACATAAAAACCAAATTTTATATTTACAATCAGAATGAAGAACTACATACTTGCCCCAATTTTTATCATCACAACTGTAAAAATAAAGTTTTTGATCAAGGACCCATGTGCCCCCCATTGCGAGAAATTTTTTTAAACGATTGGATGAAATAGAAGGATGGGCATACTATGTACTTTATTTGGCGTCTTTTTTAAGCACTCGGGGCATAATTTGTTTCCAGATCAATGCTGGCAGAGCTACAAGAGAAATAATCTTACAGCTACAACAAACCTGCTGCTGATAAGCGTTGCATTCTGCGTGTGTTGGTGGTCTAACCTCGTTACAGCAGACCTACTTACAACAGATTATCTGATACTACATACCGATTTGTGATGTTTGGTTCATATTAATAGGTTAGCAGGTTCATTTTTGCATCTCTACAGTGGACTTTTTTCAAGTGTAGACATCCTTTCCGTTAATAAGTTTGCGGTGTGTCTTTTTAACATACAGTGGTGATCCAACAAAAGCAGTTTGGAACAAGTAGAAATAATTGTGAATTATTAGAAGTGAAACTTCTTGCTTGAAGTCCGTGCAGTCATGCACTGCAGTATCCATGAGGGTGATGTCTTAGCAGTCAAGTGATAGGATTTAAAATTTGACAGTGTTAGTCCGACATTTCAGATGTTTGTACAGTGAAATCTTGATACAAGCGAATCTCAAGGGACCGCTAAAAATAGTTAGTTATTTTGAATAATTGTTACATTGAAAAAATTTTAAAAATCGCGGTAAAAATTGTAAATGCAACAAAAGCACTCGCCTACGTTTACTGGGAACGCGTGCATAATCGAGTTAGTCTTTAACGCGGGCAAAAAACGAAGAAAAAGCGAAGTACTCAGGACCGGATGCACGTTTATTTGAAGAAGTCAGTGATCTTTGCCCGACGGGTTCCACTCAACTGCTGCAAGACAAACGCTTTGAAGTTGTATACATTCTTGTGCACTGCCTCGGTGGCATTGGTGCACCTGCCAAGGAAAGTGCGCATTTTTGCTATGCACTCCAAAACATCGGCATCAGATAACGCTTCTTTGCTTTGGCTTGCGGGCGCTGTCTCAATGTCGTCTTCGCTGTGGGCTTCCTCATTGATGTTTCCGTCAAGGCAATGGACGGTGTTGATGACATCTTCAGTCATCTGTTCAGCAGACATGCACGCTTCATCGTCGCACTGCACGTAATCTTCACAAGTTACTGCAGCATCCACGGCAAGCTTTCCTGCGACTTCATCCCATGCTTCGCATTCTTCGCTGTCTTGCACCCCGTGTTCAGCTTCAGGTGGCACCGTATACAGGCTGGACTTCGTCCTGCAGTTCTGGATGGTGGTCACTGTCACGCTGCACCTGTTGCGTAATTTATGCAGCCTGTCACACATTCATTGTGGTCATGACTTTCATTCGAAGGTTAATAAGCACTCACTGAACGAGACGCCGGAGACTCTTTAGAACTGCATCACTTTCTTGGTCAGTGGCAAAATCACGCTGATGCGGCGCGAGGGACAAAAGCTCTTTTAACTTTTTGTCTGACTCTTGATTAATCGAGGTTCCTTAACCTTGAGATCCTCAGATTTTTCCTCCTAGTGCTGTATATTTTTTGTACATTCCGAACTGATTTTATTTTCTTCTTCCTCTTATACATTGTTTCTGTATACTTCTTCCCCCTTTTTGTTTCTTTTTTTGCCTCACCATGTTCATTCCATCTGAAGTAGCAAGCCCCACCGGTTGTGGGGCTAATTCATCCGGTAATGAGCCTTTACGCTCTTTATGGCTTGTTAAACAAGTGGCTGGTGCAGGGATGTGTGATTGGGAGGGAAGAATTCCAGCCGAACATTTGTTAGTCGCACGTTAACAAGGTGCGCCGAGCAGTTGTCAACGATAATGAGGATCTTTCTTTCTGCCTGTGCTCCTCATCTCATCATCCGCTTTGAGTAGCCATTCAGAAAACAGCTCTTGCATCATCTACGCGCATGAATTGGCTCGGTAATCGCACGGCAATGAGACCCAATTCCTTGTACAGCGAGGTTTCTTGTACTTTCCGATCGCCAAGGGTGTGGAGCTTTTTAGTGCCTGTGGCATTGCAGCACAGCAATACCGAAACTCGTACTTTGTACTTCTTGCCCCCTTGCTGCTTCTTCCCTTAAAATGCATTGTCTTGTCAGGAAGCATTTGATGAAAGAATGCGGTTTCGTCGGCATTTAAAATGTCATCTGCCGAATATGTCGTCCCTCCACGCAGCTGCACTTCTCTTCACCCGACACCACTTGTCAGGTTATGCCATTTCTTTTTCGGAAACAATGAAGCCACCCAGCACTCGCATCAAAGCCCGTAACATCCAAAGCGTCAGCAAATTGCCAGGCTTTCTCCTGCAGCATGGGACCTGACACTGGCACATCTTGCGAATGAGGATACTTGAACCAAGTAAGCAGTGCAGCTTCCAACTCTTGGAAATTTCCTATTTGGAGCTGTTTTCTGGAAGAAGCTAGTTGGGATCCTCGGTGCTGCTCGGAGATCTTTTGCCGGTCCTTCAAGATTGTTGCAACCGTTGATGGTGCCATCCCTCACTCCTTGGAAATGTCGATTTGCTTCTTGCCAGTGTCCACTTGATGAAGAATGTCCGCTTTTTCTTGTAAAGAAAAGAAAACTGCCTCCGCTTCTTTTTCGTGCTGCTTCCCGAGCTCATCGCGCAGGTTGAAACAAATGTCAATTCTAAGAGTGAGAAAACAGCCATACGACTAGCGTGCCAATGTAGCTGTGTAGCTGGACAACGGACCAAAGGCGGCGAGCATGGCAGCGAGACTTGTTACAAGCGCTGCAGGCGATGGCGTTAAGGCTAACGCGCATTTAGGATGGGGATGATGATAGTGGCACATGCATAGCGCTAGTCGCCGTTCACACCGTCGCAAGTAATTTCTTACATTCAGAATTCGTTATTTTGAAGTGTTGTTAATATACGAGGATGGTAAAATTTGATACGTCATTCTGAAAAAATTGCCTTCTGAAATTTGTTGTAGTGAAATATTTTTACATAGAAAGAATAGGCTTTGGTAGGGGATTTTCAAAATGTTCGTTAATCTGAAAACCATCGTTAATCTGAGGTTCGCAGTAACAGGATTTGACAGTATATTGTAAAGGTGGGAAGCATTGCAAAGCAAAAGCTGAGAGCACAGTCAGCGGCCAAACCATTATGCGAAACCAAAGAGAATGGCTGCAGATCGGAAAAAGAGGAAGACGCAGGGTGCTCGGGCCAGTAGAATAAACATGGAAGCTTGAGAGACAGGCACAGTTCATTACAATATGAAATTTACCATAATTTATGCAAAAAAAAAGAGTTTCCGTACAAAATAGGTGGCTACTTCATCTCCAAGCTGAGCAACAAGACCTTTACTTTAATTGCACTTTGCATTCATGTGTTGACAAAGGAAGTGCAAGTTTAGGCTGAAGAAGTGAAAGAGTAGTAGTAATGGTACGAGTGAATGAAAGGATGGAGTGGGAGCCATACAACGGGAGCACAGCAGATGTAAGACTCATGGGTGTGATTTTTGTGACGTGCCTCGCAGAATCACAGGACGGTGACACTTAAATAACCCTAGTCATCCTGAAAGTTTGTTGCCTTTAAATACCAACCTGTTTCAGTTGTAACTAAATTCTGAAAAATGACTGGCACACTTTCATCTCCTGTTTTGTTTTTTAGTTGTTTTAATAAGAAGACTTAACCGTTGTTATAAGAGACCCCGTCCACGACCCCATTATTAAAGTCTTATTTGGATTGTTCATACTGAAACCGTGATTGCTATCACAGTCTGTTGCAACGAGGTTACACTGTATTTCATAGCTTGAGTACGATTGTGAGAAATCAAGGGAAGCAAACTTAATAGTGACACACACGCGGTGCTCTGTCTGTCTGTCTCTCTTGTGCCCACATCTTTAGCTTGTGTAATTGTGCTCAAACGCTGCTCATTCTCTTCAGTGTCCTTTTGGGTCCTTTTTCAGTGTTCTTTTTTGGCAAGGAGCTGCTTGCGAACAGTAGAGAAATTGTGATGTGATATATACCATATCTCACCTTGATTTGTCATATCACCCCATGTGGTACAACACAATGCCGCACAACACCATGCCCTACCATGCCTTATGCTACCGCGGAGTGCAACGGTACGGAGTATCAAAATAGGGTCTTGCTGTTCTGGTCACATCACAGCTAACTTCAGAACAATTCGCTGCTAAGTGCTTCAAAATCTGGCTGTGGACTGCGAGGCGTGCGTGCGTGCGTGCGTGCGTGTGCGCGCGTGTGTGTGTGTGTGTGTGTAAAAAAGCTGCAAGTTTATTGGATGCATGATTTCGGTTGCTTGACAAAAATTCACAAAAGAAGGGCTAGCTTTCTTTTCGGGGAACATTGACGATGTTTTTTTTTTTGTTTTTAAAGTTAGCTTCCATATTTTTGTGTGTGTATGTGTATGCAGGTATTTTTTTAGTTGAAGCTATTTTGCTAGAAGGAAACTAACGGCAGACTGGTGTCTTAATTCTTATTTCTCCTTTCTTCTTCTCTTTTTGTTTCTGCCTTTTCTTAATCGACATGTTTTGCGCTGTTTGTTGAGCTGTGGGTTTATATTCATGTGAACTGGTTTACGTTGACGGTAATTGCAGGAATGAATTCAAGGTTGTGACACATATCCATTTGCTCATTCGGTTTTAATACCCGCCTTTCTTCTCCTCGAAATATGCATTAGAAATGGCATTTGGCTGAAGTCAAATCTGAAATGTACAACTTGGAGAAAATTTCAACGGGCACTTGCCGGCAAGCGTGCCTCTTCCGTAGTCATAGCTAATGACACGGTTCTGCATTGGCCATTTTGGTCTTGCCGGACACCTGGCTGCATTGGCTGAATTAAGGGGGGACACTGCTCTTAAAAAAACTTTTTTAATTTTTGAGTAAACTCTGTGAAACTTGCAAGTCTTGCTGCTTTTCCTCCACTGATTTCAAATATGGCATTATTTTTTTTTGTAGGTCAATTAGGTCCCAAGATAATTAGAGGTAAAAATAGGTAAAAAAAAACCTTTGGTGGCAACACTGGCAAGGAGCCATTTTGAGTGCCAACTTCAAACACTCAAGTTTAATGAGCTGTAAAATTAGTTCCAAGCAGTGCATCAAAAAAACTGATTGTCTTATTGCACTCACCAGGGTTCATAGTGTTGGAAAATGTAAAGATTACAGTTTTCTGACCAACACAGGTTTGTCTATTGTTCCTCCAAAAATGGTTAATTACCTCTAATTATCTCGGGACCTAATTGACCAACTAAAAAAATAATACCATATTTGAAATCGGAGGAGGAAAAGCAGCAAGTCTGACGAGTTTCACAGAGTTTACTTCAAAATTAAAAGAAATAGTTTTAAGAGGAGTGTCCCCCCTTAAGCTAGGGTGAAGTGCCAGTATGGTTCTAAGATGGCCAGCAAGAAAAAAAAAGGACTACAACACTTCACTACGACACTTCAGCAAAATGTGATTATGCCTATGCAAAAGGAAGGCAACCATGCTGCATATCTAGGGTTGCCACCTTTCCCCAAAGAAAAAAACCGGCCCTTCCGGGGGGTGGGTGGCATTGTATATAGAAGGTTGAATTTGTGTTAAAAAAAAGACTCCATGTTTTTTTTTTTTTTTTTACAATCAATGCCATTTATTTTGAAGCGTTTTCATACAGAGAAATCAACATAACGTTTGTGCTGAAAGTGATTAAGATTTTGGTTATTGCTCTGAATGTGCTGCACTGAAAAGTAACTGCACTTGCTGACTGCGCAGGCGGCCTTTCATTGTGTTGTTCCTCCGTTTAGTCCCCTTCCATCTCAGGAATCGCACTCGGCTCCATATTTTCTTGACTTGCGTGTCTTTGCACAGCTTGTCGACACATATTTATCGTCGTTGTTGCTGTATTGGCACTTACAGAAGGCCAAAAAGGAAATAACCGTGGCCTATGGCAAAAAAAACGACCAATGTTGTCCGGTTTTAGGTAGAGACGAACAACCGGCCTGCTGTCTAAAAAACTGGTCAGGCTGGTCCAAAACCAGTCATGTGGCAACCTTACGCATGTCATACTGTGGAAATCCCATGGGCATCTGTGCATGAGTGAAGAAACTTTAAGAAATGGCTTGAGGAGCATGTCATTATGGAGTGCAGTGTGTTGGATAAAATCAAAGATTAAGAAGTGGTTATTCACCCCGCCATGGGTGGCTCAGGGGCTAAGGCGCTGTGCTACTGAGCCCAAGGGCTTGGGTTTGATCCCAGCCTCAGTGGCTGCTTTTCTGATAGAGGCCGAAAGCGAAAATTCCCCCGTGTGTCGAGATTTCAGCGCATGTTAGAGATCGCCAGGGGGTCTAAATTAATCCTGAGCCCTCCACCATGGCGTGCCTCATAGCATACGTGTAGCTTCGGTGCATTAAATCCAACAGTCATTATCAAGAAGGAGTTATTTGACTTCGACCCCTACAAGCGGGCGAGCTTCGTGCTTTGTGCCTCCCCTTACTACTCAGTGCATGTGCACTTTGTTAAAGATGTTTTGAAAAGCAAGTATGTGCTCAAGCTTTGTGACAATAGGTAGAATAGGCGCCTACTGAATTCTTTGTTCTGTATTTGAGGATGAAACTAAATTGTTATCTGCAATCGAGGGTGTGTTAGGTTCATGTTCATTGGGTTCATTGCCTGTTAGTTCATTGTTCATTGGTTCATTGCCTGTTAGTTCATTGTAAGGTTCATTGCCTGTTTAGTTTTCTTCAAGCATACAGTAGAACCTCAGTGATACGTTAAAAAAAAAAACACAAGGGACAAACGTACAATCCGGCAAAACGTACCACTCAGTAAGAAACGTACTGTGGGGACTTTTAGTGTTCACAATTGAGAGCGTAATGGTAGGGAAATCATATGGATCGAGTA
This sequence comes from Haemaphysalis longicornis, assembly GCF_048455015.1. Taxonomy (NCBI): domain Eukaryota; kingdom Metazoa; phylum Arthropoda; class Arachnida; order Ixodida; family Ixodidae; genus Haemaphysalis; species Haemaphysalis longicornis. The sequence continues at coordinate 163,751,080 of NW_027526295.1, read as the reverse complement.
CGTATCAACGGGGTTCTACTGCATGTGGTAATTTGGAGAGGACGCAGAATATTTTGCTTTGACTGCATTCAGTTCACTTCTATTTTAGATAGATTAGAAGTGCAGTGCATAAAACTAACTTTATTAAAATGGAAATCTACTCTCAAATTTAAAAATTAAGGGATCCAGGTCTGGCAAAACGGAGTTGGTGTACCAGAATTCTTGGTAACTGGAACCAGTTTTACACTCTTGATATATAAATTTCTTTTGCAGATCATGTTGTCCGGCTGCTGTGTTCTAATGTCCTTGTATTGCAGACATCATCAAAAACTAGTTTCATTGAGTACTAGCAGTTTTACTAGTACTCGCAGCTTTTTTTTTCTTTCCCTTTTTTTTCTTTTTCTTTTTTTTCTTTTTTTTTGGCTTGTGTGCAGTCATGTTTTGGCATGCGTGGGCTACCATACTTTTTAGGAACATTTTCATGTGCCTTTTGCTACATTGCGACTGAAGTATTTCTATGTTTTTGCATTTTTCTCTCATGCCACTTCTTCCAGAGAGTGTTGAGAGCTAAGCCGAAACAAGTACACTTCCAGGTCTGTCTTGACTATACTATATATACCACACATACTGCAATACTACACCACTGCACCCCTGCATTCCTCCTGTCCTTGACTTTGTACACGTGTAGCCATCATTGGGCTTCTTTTCACACTTCACCCAACCTCTGCACTCACCTAGGCCCGCAAAAGACTCCTACGAAAGGGGGAGTAACAGCACTCCTTTGGAAGGGGGAGTAACAGCACTCCTATGGAACGGGGAGTAACGGCACTCCTATAAAAGGGGGAGTAACAGCACTCCTATGAAAGGGGGAGTAATGTTCACATGCGTTGCACTCATAGGAGTGCTGTAGCTGAGGTGGTCGTTGCAGTGGGTTCATTTACACTTGTTTCTAATCCCACCCCCCCCTCACATTTCTTAACTGTGGTCACGTTACTGCACCTAAACCTTGTAATACGGAATTTAGTGAAGACTGTAGATTGCGCCAACAAAATAAGCTACCTATAGGCAGTAATGGTTTAAATTCAAGCATGTAATGCCTTTTTTTTTCCGTATGTGTTTGCGCATGTGCTAAAATTTCGATGCCTTGTCTAATGTCCTAGCGACTGCTGAAGTGAATTTGAATAAGGAAATTGTAGTGTGTGGACTGACTCTCCTGGCAAATATATTGCTGCTCTTATTGCACAAATGGGCATCTGTTCATTTGAAATGCAGCACCACCAGGTGGTTCATGGAAAACAAAACACCCCTTATGTGAGCCTCAGCGTCGGCAAACGAAGTGTGAAATTCTAAAATGCTTCAAAGTTTATTTAGCGACACCTAATGTCGACATGAACCAGCAAGCCGTTTTTTTTTTGTTGTTGTTATTTTTTTTCTTCTTTTACTCAGTGAAGCAGTGTGCTGTTATACCCAGCACCCAGAATTAAGTTTGCTTTAGCTGTGGAGAAGTAAGGGGCTGTAGGTGCTCTCTCTTCTCGATAGAGACTTTGACCAGGGCCAAAACAACGAAAAGTAAACCGATAACTAATGTCGCATTGGTGCAATGTTGCTTTTGCAAAAATCTTTATTCTCCTGACTTTTCCACTCCTGATGCTGTCTTTAGCATATAATAAACATAATTTTTCACTTCATATAATGCGTCAATGCTTCGACACCTCTTGCACTCGTAAAAGCAATACTGATGACCTGCTTACTGAGGCTTTAAAATTTTTTTTTTTTTAAATTCGAAATGTACTCGTATAGCATGCTACCTATGCGAACCACCAGCAATGTATTTTTTTCACTCCCGGTTATGATAATCAAGGGTATTGTGATATGTTATGATAATTTCCATATTTGTTGGTCGCGATTCCCTTCACATAACTGAACATTCCTTAAAATTTTAACAATGCTGACCAACCTGTCTTAATATGCTCAAGCACTAAGAATTTAGGCATATTGCTGCATTTCCAAATTCGCCTCGTACCGTCCTGTGTGTCTACCTCTTGTTAAACATGGACCGTTTGTTTCTGTGCTCTGTGAGCACTATGACGTTTGCCAGTTTCTTTTTCATTTTTTTCCCCCCAGTATATGTCATCCAGTGGTATTGACGACACAGCAAGTTTGTGCTCTGGTTGTCTTTGCGTTTCGTGTTGTGGGTGGCTTGAGTGGTGTGGTGATTGTGCTGCGTACCCTGAATTCTTGTTTCCCATTGTCAGTAGTGTACCTGTTGTTTCTCTCCCTCTCCCCATCCCCGGCCTGCCTTTCAGGGATTCTGGGAGCTATGACGATGGGCACACATACACGTACAAGTAATGAACCTCCTTTTTGATTCGCACCTGCGCACTCGGGACTTGTGCCACACCCTGCGGTCGTCTCTCATCACACTTGCATCGTTTTCCGCACACATGCACAGCTCGTGTCTTTTATAAAGACCTCTTTTTTTGTTTTGAATTTTTGGCTTTGTGACTGCGGCAAAGGCCTGCCAAAGCCTTTTTACCGGCCTTTTCTCGAAGCCTTGTGGAAGGCGAAACAGCAGCTACGGTTACTGATATTGTTAGGGAGGACATATTTTTCTGGTTTGTTTGTTTAACGATGTGAACGAGACTTGGAAATCGATCTCTCTGGGTTCTAAACTGTACAGCCAGCTCTGACAGCTGCCAGCCAATGGCTGGCAAACTTTGCATGCTGGGAGCACTGCATGCTCAACCGTGTAAAGTTTTGATTCTGCCCAAGTGGGCATTCAGGTAAATGAGTGCAAAAAGAGAGTGCCGCATGGTTTAATGCAGTACTAAATGCTTTGACCTCTTCAGTTATTTTCTGATGGGAGGTTTCACTGGAAACTTTGACTCGTTTGCACTGAAAAATGGAGAATTTTTTTTTATGTGTGTGCAAGCTCTGCGATGGCGTGGCCGAGCGGAATGTGCCGCGCTAACAGTTGTTGGCGCTTGCGTGGCGTGCAGGTTTCTTCCCCAGAAGGGGACCTGTTTGCGGCGAGCTGTCGTGCAGACGACATGTACCCGGTCGGAGACGACGACGACGACCCCGACTACTACGGCGATGTGCGGGTGCACCCGCCGCCGCCGGTCATGGCCACCTCGTTCCGGGGGGGCAACTTTGACGACTGGGACGACGCGCCCGACCCGTACCTCGAGGACAAGTTTGACGACCTGTCGCCGCCCCCCTCGCACGTGCGTCACCACCCCGCCCAGCTACACCACCACCCACCGCCCGGGACGACGCAGCAACGGCGGCACCACCACGGCCGCCGCCCGTCGGAGTACGACCACGACGAGTGCGACGACGACCGCAACTATCGGGGCGGTGGCGGCGGGGGTGGCGGTGGAGGCGGCGACGCGGGGCTCCATCGAGGACAGAAGTACCCCGTCAATGTGCTCTAGCAGGGACTCGTTGCTCCCGCTCCGCGGTATAGAATGGTCTTGTCTTTTTTGACGGTGTCGCTGTTGCCACCCCAGACAACGAGCGACGATGACGACGACGACGGCGTCTGGAATCCTGCAACCTGCCGGGGCTTGGCGGCCTCTGGCAGGGCTGGCGCACCGTCTTGTTTCGCTGTGTCTCCTCTCTAAAGCACAGTCGTTGGCTCCCAGCCGACGGTCACACTTTGCAACGGATCCTCCCCGGCAAGCGCTTGGGCGGCCTTGTCGCAGGGGGAAGCCCCCCTTCAGGTGCTGCAGCGGCACTACACGCCTGTACCGGCCGTAGCCTCGGGGGTGGCCACCCTCCCACCCCAAACACCTTGCCTTCGTCAACAGCAAGCGGTTATAACGTCTTTCTCAAGCGAAGCAGCAAAACCACGTGGTTGTGCCAGAGGACCACTGCACGGTCCTTCCCTCCCTCCCCCTCCCTCCTACCCCGCCTCCGACCAGGCAAGAGGCACATTTGTAGCGCGGAGAGAGGAGAGAAGTGCTCCCTCTCTCTCTCTCGCTACTTCTTTGCCGCAACTTTCAGCAAGCTCGCCTTAATGCGTTCAGAACCACCAGTCTGCTGCTCAATGCAAAATGCTCTCGTTTTGTTTTCTTTCCTCCCGAGCGTCTTGCTGCGACGTTGTCCACTGCAAGGACGGTCGCATGCACTCCTGGTGTTCTGAGATGTTCCTCGCGCATGCACTTTTGAAAGCCCTTCCGCAATTTTTCGCTGGCCCATCGCCGGTTGGGCTGTCCGTGACACACTGAAAGGGTTCCGTAGACTGTCAGCTCTGCTCTGACATTAGCGGCTTTCTACTCCCGTAATTTCCCAGAGCCTCCTGTGTTACTGAAGTCGTGGGCCCGAAGCCTGTGGGTCATTGCGCCCTCGAGGTTGGTTACTCGCATGCCCAGGCAAAAGAATCCCTCAATCCTTGTTTGCGTACATACGCATTGACTACAACCTGGAACTTCACCACATCTAGTGAACACTGAGCTCAATGGCTGGAGACTTTAGGCAGATGCTGGTTAGTTGTGATTTTGCCATGAGCTGTGGGATTTTTTAACAATTGTGCATCCTTCTTTTTTGCCCGAGAGATTCCTGCATTTTTAAGATAGCTTCTCTTTTCTAGTCAGTTTTTAGTCATTGATGAGCCTATTAGTAATAGTGTATAGGTAACCCAAGAGCACTTGCATAAAATCGCATTAATTTTCGTGCTGTGCATGGTATGCTGCTCTGTTCTTGTGATTGCATGCTTTGCTGAGCAGATCTGATTTGTCTTAATTTTTAACCTGCATCTGTCAAGAATGATCTTGTCTGCAATGTTTGTTGCTAATTAGCTTTCTGGTCAAGCATTGAATTGCGAATTCATCTGTTGACTAAAGCACTGTTGGTTGAAGGTCAGTGCTGTGGTTTCTGGTGTTTAATCTTGATTTAAGAGATTTATTGTGTTGCAAATTACCCCCTCATTTTTAAAATTTTGTGAAAAAGCTAGAAAGTGCTTTAAGTTCCTGCATTACAAAGTTAAATAGAGAGGTGTGGTGTCAACTTTGCAGCTTTGAGCTTTGTTAATTTAAGACGAGACACTGAGTTTTTTTGTGTTACATGCACGAATTTTCAGCAAAGACTCGTTAGTCGTTTACCTGTATGGGAACGTTTAGAACAGGAAGACTATCAGCCGGGTAATCTCGATTGTATCGTTCCAAGTTCAGCGGGCAAATATTGCTCGCATAAATTTCAGAAGATAAAGGCTTTTAGTTCCACCAACCTAAATAGTAAGCTTGTTAGATTGCATACTTGCCAAAGTTTCAAGATCATGTAAATCTCCCCCATAACCGCAGAATGGTAGAAACCATTACTTTGTGGGTGCTAGTGAGAGGGTAGTTGTCATGGAAGGCTTAAAGGAAAAAGGTCATGTAGGGGCAGGACTTCACATTTGATCTCTGGGTACTCGTTTAAACATTTTTTGCTGCTTGCTTTACCTCAAAAAAATTTCAGATTTCTGTAACTGATCTCGCAGAAAATGTTGCAAGATTTACCGTTGCAAAAATGCTGTTCAGTGATTCGCTGGCAGATACTAGTCATTGCTAGGTAAATAAATAGACTCTCTTTTTTTTGCTGGTAAAATTCACTGGTCTGCCGTTTGCTTTTTTTTTTTTTTTTTTTGTCAGATGATGCGAGCAAAGCACGGATTGTTAATTTAAGCTATGTTTTACATTGCTAACATTGTTGTGTCAAGAAGACTATGTTATGTCCTGCCTACTATGTAAGGGCTGTCTGTTTTTCTGCCGTGTGCTTTCGGTTCATATCTTTCAGGGTCATTTTAGGAAGATTTTCACATTCTTCTTGCAACACAAAGGCATTCTCTCTCGTTTGGAGTTTATGCAGCTTTCACTGCATGCAGGTTTCTAACTTCAGTACTACCAACAGTAGTATTTGCACGCGAACCACACTTACACACACACATCACTTATAAAACCACGTACATATATGTAGAGTCAAGGGCGTTAATTTCCTACACGGTATAGGTACTATAAATATGTACATTGGTAACCATAGGGGAAGAGGTACGAACCGCACGGTCCTATTTGTACTCCTTGTCTGTTGAAACTGCCTTACAACCAAGATGCTGTGACAGGAACCGAATGCTCATGGTAGTCCGAGATAAGAAGAATCCAAGCAAGAAGAGTGTGATGTCTTTTTGATAAAGCTGCACCACCCTTCCCTAGTGTCCTGATAATAAACCTGAATGACTCAATCAGGTGACATTCGCTGCTAATCTACATGCATTCTAGGCCTTCAACCTTGCTTTCTGTCGCGCTTTGGATAATCTGATCAGTGGAACCTCATTATAGAGGAGAAAGTTGTCATGTGAGGCTCATGGGTCTTGTGATGGAGGCGTAAGGCTTGTTAATTCAGAACACTTGGCATTCTAAGATTCCTATCACGCGAAGTGAGGAAATAGACTTTCGGCTAAGTCGATTTCTCTGATCTTTTAGCTTAATGTAGAGGTAATGTAATACTGCATAGCTAAGCAAGGAACCCATGGCAAGCCACTGAACAATGTCTAGAGCAGTGGTTCTCAGCCGTGACTGCCCCAGGGACCCCTTTTGGGCTTGCGAAAGTGATGGGGGACCCCACGATGGAGCATATGTTGTTTGGTGTCATAATGCCAAACAATTTCTACTTGCAGCTTACGTAGCCCACAGACTTATTCGATGCCCGCCTTTTATGGTTGATGCTAATGACGATGCGCACCATGTTAAACAATCTGGTTTGAATCTAAAATTCTTTTAAACACCTATATGTTGCCTCTTCTGTGTCTGCTTTTTTCCTTCTCATAGCTGGCGTGTCGTGCAAAAAGCAGATGTTAAAATAGGGCTACGCGGAGAAACTAAACGTACATGTAATGCGGCAAAGCCACCTTATTGCATTGCAAGAAAGTGCTGGCAAAATCGAGAAAAGAATGGCGGGAGTAAAAGCTTTGACTTAGGCTTCGCGGACCCCTCAAATGCTCTCGCGGACCCCCAGGGGTCCGCGGACCCCCATTTGAGAATCACTGGTCTAGAGGATGTTTAAGGCATTTTCTCTTCAGCACAAACCCAGTTTTTTTCAATAAGCTTCCATTCTAAGGAGATTTGTCTAGCTAAGATGCAAATTTGGTGGAACCACATGATAGGGTTGAAAAATCGAGTTTGCCAAAATCTGAAATGTGGAAGCATTGAGTTTGGTGTCAGAGCAGGTGCAGAATAAGGGAGAAGAGAATCTTTTTTTTTTTTTTAGCCAAAGGGCTCGTGCAGTTTACAGACGGCATTCATAGTGGTAGAAACGTACAGTTTAGTTCTCAATTCATCTCTTCCACGCAGCCATCTCTTAATCGCAGTAGTGTAAAGGCTAGCATTTTCAGGTTTCATGTTTCTCATGTAAGTAGAAAAATTCCCTGTGGTTGGTTGCAGCTGCGGAGTTCTAGTAAAACCTGCAGTTCACAGTGAAACCATGCAGTCTAAGTGGTTTTATCTTGTGTACTGAAGCGATTGCTTCAGTTGAGTATTTTTTGTTGGAAGGCTGCAGGCGATGGGCTTTTATCTTCATACGTCTTGGTACACCAGAGGCCTGACATGACATAATGCTATTTGTTGTCTTTGGTGCTTGTTGTACCTTGTTAGTTTACAGAAAATTTGTTGCAGGCAAAAATGTCGCCATATGGGCACTCTTGGCATTGAGTAACTGAGAAGCCATTCCTCATGAACCATCAACTTCGTGAGATTATGGTGCAGGCTTCATAACCTTGACCTAACTTTCTTGCAGTATCATCAAATGTGCTGTTATGCTTACTTATGTTTATTGGCAAATCCTGTTTTTGGCTTGTTGGCGTGGCTTTGTTTATAGCATATGTTGCCATCTTGCTTATTATTTGTGTTGAGTTAGGCCACCCACTGTTTAAAGGCCAACTGCCCTCAAATTTCACCTCAACCAAATTTACTTTTAATGTGCAGTACGTACCACCAAATCAGTGGTGCACAGGTGGTAGCCCCGTGAAACGCCTCGTGAATCAGTTAGTAGCGTTTAAAAAAGCTCCACCGCAGACCACGCTGCACTTGCCGGCGGATCGCGTAAACAGCCATGATGCGCCTGTGACGCTCTGGCCAGCCGGGGCTTCTTCCTCTGGCCAGCCACGCAGCTGGAGAATCGGTCAAGCTCTGCTGCACACGCTGCACTCATTTGCTTCCCCGTGCGCGTGTAGAGCTTGCTTGCAGGCTTGCTCCCGAGCCCCTGACCGTTTGGCATTTCGCTCTCCTCAATTTCGGTTTCAAAATCGCCGATTTTTGGTGATCGCTTGCGGCGTCCACGCGCATATTTCAGCTGTTGTATTTTGCACCTTGCTCTCTTTTTCAGCAGGCAGTACGGAAACAGTGTTTTCAAGAGGTCGAAACTCGAGTGCAGTTGGCCGCTAAGATTTTATTGTGAATGATCTAGCAGTAACTCGGATTTCTATTGCCGGCTAGTTCGTAGCTTTATTAAAGTGTTCCCCCTGCACAAACTATCGAATCGGGCATGGTTGTGGGCTTCAAAATGCAAAGTTGAAGTTGAAGGGTTTGTATTGGTGTTCAAGCGATTAGTACCTATTTCATGGTAGCAGGAGAGCAGGAGATCAGTCAGTTCTTGGAAAATCAACAACAGTTTTGAACTAAAAAGACAATTCTGCATATCTCAAGTGAGGTGCAAGGCCCTGAGCCTAATGGTTTAGGATGACTTCTCAGGCAAGCACTGTCTAGCTTCTACGGTGTTGATTCAAAAATAACTTCATGCTGCAAGTTTAACTAAGTGGCTTTTGAGATGCAAACTAAAATTACGTTGAAAAGAACGTGCTGGAGGCATTTCAAGTATAGCCAGAGCATTGTAAGGAGCGGTATTCCAAAGAGCATTGCACAATCCTGGGACACTAATTGCACATGCCAATATCTGACGGGCTTAAATAAGTTGTACATTTCTACCTGCATTCCTGTACCGATTCAGATGTGATGGCACCTGTGCTTCAGACTTAGCTGTGCAACTGGGCATTGCATCGGGATTGAGCATTAGTGGACAGCATGTTAGCATCGATCAATGTATCCTTTACTTTTGTTTGTGCTTTTTTGGTCAACTTCATTTGCGTGCTCCATTTACAATTTGCGCAGAGTGACAGTCAGCGAACATGTCCGTGCAGCAAGGAGAGGCACTTGTACCTTTCACCTGTCAGGCTACTCCTGGTCTAATTTTCTGCCCATTTGGGCGAACTTCCTATGCCGGTACTGCAGGCACACACCCAACAGAAAAAAAGAGACAGGACAAAAATCATTTCAGTCATTTGAGCTTCACAATTGTGTAAGAATGAGCAGGAAGGGGGGAATAAAAATGGAGATGCGGCGATATCGTGAACAGAAAAGCTTAGTTTTCCCATTTTGGGCGTCACAGCCTTTTCTGTTTTTCTAAGAATACAAAGTGTTGTGAGGATAAAACGCTGACCAATGGAGAGTAACATGCCTAGAGCAGCTCTTAGTATACTCGCACCGAGTAATTTTTTTTTCCTCCCTTTGTCTTGAAGTGGAATTTACAAGTGCTCCGTTCCGGGGACTCTTACAGCGCACGCAGTGTGTCCGTGTGTGCGGGCTTCTAGAGCTGCGCCTTGCCACACGCGACGTGTGCGCTGCTCGAAGGCAAGTGCTGGCCCCTTGCTTTCTCCCAGTGTACTCCCCCCTCGACTGTCCTTGCCCCCGTTCCTTTCCCGGGCACGCTAGCAAAGCACTGACCACTTGCCCTGGTCTCTGGTATGCACTCATGCTGAGCTAGCGGCTAGAACTGTACCTGCTGACCTCAAGAGACTTTTTACCCTTCTCCCTGGGGACTCTCTGTACATGCGCGGTGGCCCCGTCGGCAGCGCTGGGACCCTGACCGTTCATCGAACAACAGGCCTCACACGTTCGCGTCTCTCGCGCTTCTTCCTCCTCTCCTCCTGTGCTGTTGGGCCGCGACCGACAAATGCGTGCGTGCGTCGGCCCAAGTGTGCGTGGATGTATGCAGCGAACCTAATCGTTCACCGTTTTGGTTGATGTTCTCTGTGTGTGATCTTTCTGGCGGCATTGTTTCACTTTTTTGTCACTTTTTTCGTGTGCTCGTTTCGGTTCTTTTACACGCGTGGGTAATGTGTGTGCGTGTGTGTGTTTGTGAGTGTTGTTTGCAGCCAGGTGAATGCTTGCAATGGGAAAGAGCTGTACTGGGAGGGCTTCGAAGAACTTTCATAATGCATATTGGTGGCTTTTGTCTTGACACATTGGTTCCCTGCTCTCTCTGTCCTTCCTTGTGTGCGTGCAGAGTGCGCCTTGGTCACCACAGTCAAGTTGCTTTGGAGAGTGAGTGGTGCAACCAGTTTACCACCTTGCAGGATGCCACTGCTGCAAGCAGCGGGAATCGAGGAGCAGGGGGCGAACGCGTCAAGATTTGAGCCGTACCTAGAGGTGAAAGTGAAGCACTGCAATCGAAGACGGGTGTGTTCAGGAATGGCCCGTTTGCCTGATGCCGCCCCCCTTTGTAAACGAGCGGAGCTGTTATTGCGCAAAGCCGGTGGTTCCAAGAGGGCGCTGTGATCGGCGAACCTCTCTCTTCCCCGTCGCGCGCTACGGCACTGGACTGATAGGGTCGGTGTTCAACAAGCGCGTGTCTGTGCAGCCAGTCAACATTGGCCGAGTAGTGAGACCAACTAGACATGCCGCGGTGTACATTCAGGCATCCGCGCCTGCTTCCTGCCCCGCCGATAAAAACAAGACACGATGGTTGTGATGTTGGTTACATCGCATGTAGCTCTAGCCTCTCTGCTTTCTAGGTACGATGTTTGTGTATGCTCTGTAGAGTTCCCATCTTCCATTCGTTGCGACATTACTCGCACTTTCTGTTCTGGCTTTTATCGTTGTCAGTGTGCCTGTGGCACGTGGAGAGTTCGTGCTGAGCAGCGAGACAAGTGTGTGGGTGACTTGTAAATAGGTGTACGCCAGGATTTTCTCACTAGTTATCTCTCTCTCTCTCTCTTTCTATCTCTCTTCTCTCTCCCCCCTCTGCTGCTGTTTCTCTGTACTTTTCTTTTCCTCGGCAGTGTTTGAGCTACTAAGAGACTCTCCCCTTTCCCGCCCTCTTGTAAAATGTGCGACATTTGAGGTTTTCTACTCTGTCCCCTCTTTCGACGAAACAAAAGGCAGGTATATATATAAATATATACATACAGGCAAGTGCTGATGCTAATCGAAAGTTGTGCAGATGAAGGAGGAATGCTCCTAGCTTTCACACCAGTTTTGAGCGTGCTTTGTCAGGAAGTCTTGTGCTTTGCTCTTTTTTTTTTCTCTTGAACAAAGCGTTTTCATAATGACAGCTCTTGCTAGGAAATCGCGTATATGTATATACCATGTATACATATATGCGCACAGTGTAATGTATAAATATGACACATGAGAAGAAGAAAAAAAAAGAAACCTTTTCGGCAGTTTGTAAATAAAGACATCGCCAAACACAGTGTGTCCTGTCATTTATGGCATGGAATGTGAAGGGTTACTCTTTGCCTTCACACCAAGAATTGATTGTGGGAGAATGGAAGATGGAGAGAGGGGCAGGTGCTGTTCGGGGTGTGGCATTCGTAGGCATGTTGGTGCATGTGGTATTCCACGCAGCTGCTTTTTCTCTGTATCTCTGCAAGAACTGTTTTGGATGTGGGTGCAGCGTATGCACTAACGATTTAAGCGAATGAGCAGTGCAGCCAAAGGGGTACAGCGATGAAGTCTCTTATTTGATTACAGCAAAACACGCTTATAAGGAACTGCAATATAATATGCCCCACTTTGGCTAGTGTTGGCAAACCTGTACATTGCAAATCGTTTCAAATTCAGGATAATTTTTAAACAAGTTATTTATTAAGTAACAAACCTGTAAACCACGTGTGACAAATGGATGTACAGGTGTGGCAACTGTCAGAGCTAACACGGAGCGCTTGGATCGGCGGAGCTCCACGGCAGGTGCTGCTGGTGGCACAAGCGTGTGCTCTGCCCACTAGCTCTCGCTCAATTTGTTTAGTCGAGTAGTACCACAGATAGTGCCTTGACTGTCCTCTCCTGGGTCAGTGTCACCTCTTGCTGATCAGGGGCATCGTCATCTTCTGGTTTGACTGCAGATAAAAAGTTGCAGCCACAGGTCTACCAATTAAGCCACTCCCTGTGGCACCTAGATTAGGTTGGCTTATCTAAACTTGCTTGCCAATAACTGATGATGATGATGGCTAAAGGCTTCCCCTTGAATCGGGCTGATGGTAGATTTATCTCACCTGTGTGAGCAGTTAAGCTTCCCGGTAGGTTCTTCTAAGATGAACTGTCTTTCTTGGGCTAGGTAAACACTGAAATTTGGTGTGCCAGTCACCAAAAATCAGCGGTTACTGATAGGGGGTGCTGAATCACTGCGGTGATAGGTTGGTCTCTTGGTGGTCAGCCGGTGACCAATCCATAGGTCATCATTGGTGCCTTCTCAGTGGGTCACCCATAACGCCCAAATTACTAGTGACCGTCCTGTATGTCATCGGTGGGTTTCTAGTAGGCTACTGTTGACCCACAACCCCGCAAATTACTATTGCCACTTGTGAAGGTAGCTTGCTATAGACACGCCCATGGGTCATAATAGTTCGTGACTGACGGGTGGAGGACCAGCAGAGCTACTGATGACACAGGGCAGCAGGCAGTAGACACCGAGCCTGCCGCATCCACACGTTGCCAGTTTGTTGCGGATACCGCAGTTACGTCGTGTCCACTCTAGCAACAAGTTGAAACCATTGACAGTATATCTCTATGGTTAAAACTAAATTTGCTGAAAGCACAATGCTAATTAAGCGAACAGCAGCTAGTGCACGGCTAACGAGCAAGCACATTGGAGCTGTAGTAATACAAACTTATTTTTAGCCAGCATGACTAGCCAGCCGGAGCCTGCCGATGGTCGGAGCAGCTCTCGTAATGATGGTTTCCCGGGCCGCGTGGTCCCACGCCCAATGCTCTCCATCCGTGCTCACATGGTGAAAAGGTGAAAAACGCAAGTGGGTTTACATGCAGTGGTCCTGGGTGTCTAGACCTGCCCACTAGCTCTCGCCCACCGTCTGCACCTTCCCTATCCTCCCCTCTCTGCCTGGGTGTCTTGGGCAGGCTTGGCAGAGAGGGGAGGGATAGACCCAGACAACACAATGTCCTCATGACGTCCTCAACAGGTCCAAACGTCCTCACTGTTTTTGCGGTCCTCAGGACATCCTCGGTACGTCAGGGCACTTGGTATCCCAGAAACATTTATTTGAAGACTCTCTCAGGATGTACTAATTTTGGTCGCTAGAAGACAGCGGGAACGCCCGCCATTATAGTTTTCAAGGGGGAGACGGTGCCTGCACGGATGAGTGTAGGTTTGAACCAGGCCCTCTTAAGCCCCTTAGAAGAGAAGTGTGCGGGTGTAGGCGGCGGGAGAAATGGTGGGGGGATTTATGTAATCTCTTGAAAAGCGAGGGGCTGATCGCGGGCTGAGTGGGCTCCGTGGTGAGCAGTGCGGTCTGGACCCGGTCTTGGATGGTGAGCTCTCGTGTGGTCCGGTGAGCGACCTCTTTGCCTCCCACACCCGTGTGGGCTGGCGTCTATAGTTCATTCCATAAGCTAGGTGCAGCACTGTGGAGGTTACAATATTGTCAACAGCCCGCCCCCTCAGGGCGCCTAACTCACCGCGAAGGAAGCGACAAAAGGCGCCGGAGTCCTGCGGTTCCACTTGCCGAGTGGGGAGAAGGGAATGTCCTTTCAGGACCCCCTTCACGGCGAGTTAGGCGCCCTCAGGCTCAGTGGGCGCACTGTTGACAACAATGTAGCCTCCACAGTGCTGTACGTCTTGTGGTATGAACTATAGATGAACTACATGGGGGAAGTGGGAGGATTTTGAGCTCCAAAGTTGATATGAGACCCCTGGCGAAATTCCGAACGGTCGTTTGCAACTTGGCGATAAAATCGCAACCCGGGCCTTCCCCCCAGAAACACGGGTTCACGCGAAGATTGACCTCAGTGAAAACGGACACGACCAAACTCGAAACGCCATGACCGCAAAACTAAAACATTTGTGCTAAAATCAAAAGGCAATGACCGAAATGGAAACGCCAAACCATTGATCGGCCAAAACACCCTTTCATTTCGCTGAGCTTCAGCCGAACGCAAATATTAGCGGAAACGTTCAATGGTTGCCCGCTCTTCCGCGTAGCTAACCGCGCGCGTTCTACCGGCCCATACCGGGCTAAAAGGTAAACGGCCCGACGAGAGCGAGTGACCGCACCTGTGATGTGGCGTAATACAAAGACGCTGATTGGCTCCGATTGTGACGTGACTTGTGCACGCGCGCGCCAGCTGCGAATGGCGAGCGGGAGCTGCTCCAGAGAAGGGGAATCCCCAGGAGGGTTTCAATTTATAATGCAAACTACAGTGAACACGTTATTTCTGGTCAATCCCGCCGAGTGGTTACCTGTGAAACACTTCAAGTGCATATGGTCATGGAGGCATATGGTGCCTCGGCGTGCGCCATCACCGACAGCGTAAGTCAATCAATACCAGCTTCGCTTGAGTAACTTGGGGGTCATAACATTTTTTTTATCGAGCAAAAAAGGAAGATGTCTTTTTGATCGATAAGAAAATGGTACAAGAAATTAAAATAAAATAATACTCGAAGGTGGCAATGCAGTGGAATAAAATTCTGGAAGTTCCTGCTGTATGAGCAGGAGGTATATTTTTGGCCGGTGATTCCAGTCATTGGCGCCTCCTAATGGCTGGTATTGGTAGCATTGGAACCTCCTCTTCAACTTGTAAAACCTGCACACTTGCACAACTGGCGTTCCAAAGTTAGCATGCACTTAACTCCCGCAAGGCTCGCACGTTTCAGGCCAGGCTTTTCTGCACAACCTAAACGGCGCGGAAAAAAGCTTGCACACAGTGTCCTTTCTTGCAATGAAGCTTGCGAGTTCGCATGGTGCATGGCAGAACCAATGCCGCACATCATGCTTTGAACTACACCAGCGATGGTATCTGCAAACTATGTGAATAACCTGACAGCCACAAAGTCGTTGACCTAAACTAGCGTCACTAAATAAAGGCTTTTAGTGACGCTAACCTAAACCACTTGCATCAAAGCTGCGCGTACGAGTCACTCCGTGCACTCCAAAGCCTGCTAGCAGAACTTACTGCCATTAGGGATGGTCTGCAGGCGCTTGCATCGACTTTGACTACTGGGGACAAGCTGGAACTTTACACGGACTCAACGGCAGCGATTCGGGATTTGCGTCGCGTTGCGCGTTGTACAAGCCTCGCCGCACGCATTCACGAGGTTATGGACACTTATCCATGCCCTGTCCGCGTTTCCTGGATTCGCCGGGACACGCTTCCTGCCCACACTGTGGCAGATCGCGCCTGCCACCGAAGAGACCTCCCACGGCCACTACCACTACTTCAAGTATCTACCCTAGAAGAACTGCTGGTGGAAAGAACCTCCGCCGCGCCACGCCTGCTTTACTTCCACCGCGTGGAACTGACCTCCCCAGTGGCTCGCTCTCTGGGAGGAGGTCTTGCTGCGGAGGCTTCGAGTTAGGGTGGCGTTATCCCCAGCAGTTACTCACGCTTGGCCTGCCCGATACCACACCCCGTTTGCGGGCACCTGCCCCTTCTGTGTGACTCCTATGCCAGAAGCTGGCGTTGAACACCTGCTGTGGACTTGTTCAGGTCTTAGAAACGCCAGAATCCAACACCTCCGAGGCACAGGACTCCATCCTGGGAGACCCTCCGATCTTAAGTGTTGGATATGGGAACCCCAGAACCGGTCTTTTGGCTTTCTGCGTGCAACTGGTGCAATGTTGTACCCATAACCTCCCTGTTATGCCGTAGGGCAATCTATCGCATTAAAAAAAAAAACCACTTGCTATAGGGAACTATCCTGTCTTGCAGGACCATCGAACCCCAGAGCGAAAACGCTTCGATGGTGGATTCATCCCAAAGGGCGTACTCGAGCACAGGAAGATTGTCCTGAACTCTCTTCTCTACTGCACCCGAAAAGCTGGCGCACAAAACCACATGATGATGATGATTGCTATTGGTTTCCCCTTTGAAGCGGGGTGATGACATGTCATCTTACCAAAAAGGACTAATATAACCATGTTTTACACTCTTGGTTTAATACTAGCGCTGCTTAGGGCAGGCACTAAAGCTTATTAGGCACGAAATACTTTTTTTCCCCTGTTACAGGTGGTAACTGTCCTAGGCAATATTCCCCTCTCTGCTTTTCGTCCACCAGCACTCTAATCTTCTTTTCGTCCCCTCGACAGCCTTGAAGTTACCTTCCTCTGTGATACCCTTAAATCCTAGGGCTTCTGGAAGCCCAATATTCCCTTCATGTAGATTTGGATGGATACCCTCACATTCTAACACTATGTGGCGCATAGTTTGTTTCTTTTCCGCAGACCACGCATACCCCATCAAAACTCTTAGCTCGCAGGCAACCTGCTCTAGCCTCAAAAAGCAAAGCACTGCCCTTGGAATTATCGTAGAAATTTTCCTTTCTGATGTTCAATTTCTCAGCCCTGTACATCTCTAACGACGTTTTAGCTTCCATTTTTTCCCTCCATTTATTCGTTTCAATCTGCCTTGCCTCTTTTTTGGTTACCTTGGCTGTTTTGGATTCTCCACTGTTCTTTCCGTATTTCATCGTTAGCATTCTAGACTTTCTTAACCACTGCGTATCCACGCTTTTCAAGTATAGGTACCTAAAAACCTTAGCTGCCCACCTTCGTTGATCCATTGCCCTCAACCTCATCTCAAAGCATATTTTACTCTGAGCTTCTCTAACTTCAAACGACACCCAGCCCATATCTCCCTGAACTGCTTCGTTAGTTGTTTTTCCATGCGCGCCTAAGGCCAAACGTCCTACCGTTCTCTGGTTTACTTCAAGGCCTTATAGAACGTCTGATTTTAAGCAGAGTACAGCATTCGCAAACGTGAGACCAGGAACCATTACTCCTTTCCACATTCCTCTTACTACTTCATATTTGTTATACCCCCACAGAGCTCTATGCTTCATTATAGCTGCGTTTCGCTTTCCCTTAACCTTAAGTTGCTCCTCGAGAGTTCTTAAGTAGTTATCCCCTTCGTTTATCCACACTCCCAAATATTTATATTTCTTCACTTTAGGCAGGCACGTACCCAGGATTTTTTTTCGGGGGGGGGGGGGGGGGAACCCAAGGTAACTCTTCTATGAAAATTACGGGAGAGGGCGAGGGTATCCGCCGTTACTAGTACAAACACGATGAACTCCCAGCGTTTACTTTAAAGGCGCGTGAAATTAAGTGTATCCGCCCTTGTGATGGAGGCGAAAAGCGAAAACACTCGTATACGTTAGAGATTTCTGCGTACAATAAAGATCCCTACGCGAATTCTGCAAAATTAAAAAAAAAGAACGGCAGTAATTAAAATACTTCCAGGAATAAATATGCGTACTGCACAGTAACTATACATTCCCTCTGCTACTGTTAAGGCATATTTCCGGAGCATCCCACACGTTATACGCAATCGAAGTCGGCAGAAACGGAAGTGCATGTAGGCACTCGAGAGTTCAGATCTCCGTGGCAAACCTCTTGCGCTTCCCTATTTTTCTCCAAACAAAAACTGTGGCTATACTAGTTATGAAGGAAGGAAATAAAATGCTAGGTAAATCGGAGATGTCATACGCCTAATTCCGTGTGTTATTACCCTAAACACCCTCAGAGTTCAACGTTTATCGGTCTTCCATTCAAAGCACCAATGATTCAGGCCTCGGAAATTGCAGTATCGAGACTCAGTGGACTGCAGTAAATGTAGATAAAAAAACGTTGGCAAGCGCCAGCGCGTCAGCGCTTACCTATGGAAGTTTTGTAAATAACCTTGTTATTTCCGGGGACGCGCCTTGTCGCTTCCTCGGCGTCGCAGCGTGGCTTGTCCTGCAAGGCGGGAATGAGCTTCTTCTCTGTCCTCTCGTTCGGCCCGTTGGTGAAGTAAACTCGTTGCTCTCTGCCGAAACCTTGACGATACTCCGACATCGCGAGACTAAGCTATGTTTAATGCGCCTCGTATTTTCATCACATGTACCCGGGGTTTTATAACCTCTCTAATACAAAGACACAGTCCGCAGTCCAATTTTGAAGCCGGAATTTCTCTCCGCCAAAGTCTGGTTGGTGTCCGTCGAGATGTCCGGCCCGGGTTCATTTTCACCGATCATTCACTGCACACCCGTCTCTCTCCCCAGATGAAAATGGACTGCGTATTCTTGCTGGAAATGAGGATTTCCAGCCACATTTCTAGCATAATTTTCCAGTGCCAGCTGTGAATACCAACTTCCCGCTGGAAACGTAACCTTCCCAGTGAGAAATATTGATTTCCAGCCAGAACACAATTTTTTTTCTCTCTGGAAATTTGTCACCCGGCCGGAAAGGTTTCCAGCTGGAGGCGGAATTCTTAATTCTGGCTGGAAAAGATATTTCCAGCCCCAGCCGCAGGTGCTCCTGGAAATGAACGTTGTAGCACTTTTCGCTTTTAAAATGCATAACAACATAAAAAGTGTACTAATCGCTTTAATACGTAAGTAAAACACTTCAACAATAAGCGATCCCAAACTAAAAAGCAACAACCTCTTCAAAATTGTTTTAATGGACCTTTTTCCAGTACCGATCCTCCTAGCGGCCGCCACGCCGAACTAAAATTGGCAGCAATGCACGCCCACAAAACGTCGAGCTTTCGTAGAACTCGTCCACAAAAAATATCCTGGTACTGTAGCCCCTTCCGCACCAACCGGTCACCCGCGCCTTTCACGTGAATGTCACCGTAGCAGGCGTCGTTCCCGTGACTAATTCGCAGTGGTTGAAGCGCCCCTTTTTCTTTACTTTTTTTCATTTTTGTTACTCCCCCACTGGCTTGTATGTGCTTCCAGTGTCAGCCTCAAATGTATTTGCCCCTTTCCCTAGAAAGCGCTTTTTGTGTGCACTTACGAACCCACTTCGAGCTGTTGAAAGAGAAAAAATAAAAACGCGCAGCTCTGGACAGCATAGCCTCTCCCCAAACAGAAAGCTCGGGGGGGCGCCCTTTTGTTTATTTTGCCGGAGGCTACTGCCAAGAATGGCGGACCAGCAGCCCGCGCATGCGCAGATCGCTACTGGAAAAAGGTCCATTGCATTGCAAGCGCCTGTTGTAATGAACGTTTGTTGCATTGCGGCCATTAGCATTCCGGCCGTGTTGGAAAAAAACCTTCGCTACAAATTTGCAATTAACAACACAACTTAGCACAAATCACACTAATGTTGGAGCATCTAAGCGTAGCCCCATAATAAAAAAAAAAATGGTACATAGAGAACTTCGGAAATTTCTTGGGTTCTTGAAAAGGTCCATTGAAATTCTTGAAATTTCTTGGTACTGGAAAAAGGTCCATTGGACCTTTTTCCAGTACCGGTCCCTCTAGCGGCCGCCACGGCGAACTAAAAATGGCAGTAAGGCACACCCCCAAGAAAGTTTGGCTTTCGGAGAACTGGTGCACAAAATATCCTGGTCCTGCTGCCCCTCCCGCGCTGACCCGTCACCCCCACCTTTCACATGAATGTCACGGTAGCAGGCGAACGTTCTCGTGACTAATCTGCCGTGTTCGAAGCACCCCCACCCCCTTTTTTTTTCATTTTCGTAACCCCCTCACTGGCACCCATGTGCTGGAAGCGTGGTCAGTCTCAAGCGACTTCGCCCCTTTTCTTAGAAAGCCATTATATTGTATGCACGTACGGTCCCACCACGAGGAGTCCAAAGAGAGAGAAAAAAAAGAAAACGTGCAGATTATAGCCGCTCCCTACGCAGAAAACCGAGGGGCGCGCTTGTTTATTTTGCCCGAGGCGCCTGCCAAGAATGGCGGACCGGCAGCCCGCGCATGCGCAGATCGCTACTGGAAAAAGGTCCATTGTGCACGGACTAAATTTTCACGCGCCTGTGCCCGGCGCCGTTTCACACACCTGAAAACGTGTTCGACCGCTCCATGTTGGCGAACGTGCAGAGGCCTGCACGTGGTTGCAGCGCGTTTTACGTCCTCTTTTGGGCTAAACTTTTGGCAGTGTATTCGATTCTTTTCTCTACAGCGGTTTTGTGCGTGCTTGTGCTGTTCGTGGAAGACGATGACAGGATCGCTTCGTGTCGCTTGTCGATAACAAAGTGAAATGCCCCAAAAACGATGTGGTGCAACAATGGATTGCGTACCGTTCAACACTGATACTACCATATATAGGTAAGTGCACATTCGTATTGATTTGCTCAAATCTATGAGCTTGTAGATTTCTTCAGTGTGGGAAGCGAAATCAAAATGCGTGCGCTTATAGCCCTAACGCAGTCTTTATCATTGCAGCGATTTAGCACCGTGTGTGGCGCTTAGAAACAGTGCATTGGGCCTCGTTAAAGTTTCACTGGCTCATTAGTTATTATATTTCGGTGGCCTGTGTACAGTGAGAGAGTAGCTGTCGAAGGTCTTAGTGCGTTCAGACGTCGGCGTGTATTTTAATAAACACAGCGTAATTAATGCCTGCTCGAGCGGTGCGGCGCCGTTAACAATTGCAGTGCAGCAGACAGTCACATGTGATATTATGTTATGAGGTGAACCAGTCTGTAATAAATCGCTTTTTCTTCTGTTTTTTTCTGTGAGGGAACGTCTACGTTGCAGAATTTGGTACACAAGGCTTGCAACCTAGAAGACTGCGGGTGGAAGGACCAAGAAGTGGCATCGAGAACTCTGGTAAGCACATAAAAAGATGGACATGGTTTGACTGGCAGTTGTGCAAAGCTCACAGAATCACTTTATATCGCGGTTTCTCATGATGCTTTATTTTTCCTAGGCTACCTGAACCACTGGGAGGACCATTTACCAAAAGAAGGTGGATATTCCGGCCCCTGCGGATGTTCTGGGTACACAAGTGACAAGGCTGAAAATATGTAATATACGGAACGACAATATAGTTTTAAATTTTTAATCTGGCCTTTGTGTTACTGCTTCTGGGCACAAAAGCCCACACAGAAGAGTTCTTTTATTCGGAAATGCTGAAAGTGTTTTGGTGTCTGCTACAAAGCACTTCAGGTGAGAATGCTGTTCATAAAAATTAAATTTGGTATGTGTTACTGCAAAACGTGGCAAAAAAAGTGATTTCTGGCTGGGAATGGAGAAGAATCCAGTATGAAAGAAGTGATTTCTCGCTGGAAAGTGGGACGAAATCCAGCCGGAAAAAACATTTCTGGCTGGGAAGTGGTGCACTATCCAGCAAGAAAACAATCAATTTCCAGCCAGAAAGTGTTGTAGAACCAGCAAGAAAAAAGCAATTTCCAGCTGGTAAGCTACACCATTCTGGCTGGAAATAATACTATTTCCAGAAAGAAAAGGTGGACTTCCAGTTAGAAGTGGCATTTTTCCTGCTGGGATTGCTGCGATTTCCAGCCAGCAGGCGTCACATTTCTGGCTGGAGACAAGCCTGGAAATTTTGATTTCCAGCCAGTGGTGCCAGCTCCAGTCCAGGCTGGAAACGATTTCAGGCTGGAAGACTGTTTCATAACACAGCCGGGACTGGAAATCATTTCCATCTGGGTCATGTTGACCATTGGCCACTTTGACTCTGTGCCCATCCCCGCTCAAGCCCGGTGTTCTCGAGGTCTGTTCATAGGAATGCAGCTCGGGGTCCGTAAACCCGCCAGTAAGGTTTCGTTCGTTGTTGAGGTCGGTGGTGTCGTCGTGGAGGATGGTGAAGGACCTGATGACGAGACGAGGCGAGTAGATGATGAAGAAAAAGTCTATTTACACTTATTTATAGGAGACTTCGAAGCAAAGCATGAACATCAGATAAGACAAGACAATGAAAACTGGATTACAAATAAAAGGTGCCGCAGCGCACAAAAAGGGTATCACGGCATGATCCCTGATGGGGGCCCGGGGGCCAGAAAGGGTGCCGAACCGCCGTGTGGTTGGCGAGAAACTTGTGGGGCTCTGGCACCCAGAAACTACCACGAGAGCAAGACTTGAAGCGACCGCTCTTGGCCGCAGCCCCGGACAAAGTCAGCAAAATTGCGCATGCTGTCGCAAGCGAAGCCTCCCCCGCACAGCAACACATGTACCGATTAGGATTTTGACCCCTGCTCCCCCAGTCCACCCCCCCCCGAAGGTCGGGAGGAAACGAGTCTTCCCAAAAGCCGCGTAGAAGGTCGCCGGTGGGGCTATAGTCCATCCCAAAGGGCTGCCACTCCGCCGACGGCTTGGGGGACAGGGCAAAGCGACGAGACGGGAGGAGGGTCATCGCCCCGACGGGGTCCACCAGCGCTGGCATCACTACACCGCCGTCGTGCATAGCAGATGGCTGTCAATCAACAGTGCCGCTGTCACTGCCTTTAGTTGTCTAAAGGAAGGCTGCCGGTGTCTCTTGCCGCCGTACAACCACGGGGCGGCCTCTCTAGCATCCCCCGTGGTCCCGCGTAATTCGCGCCAACAGCGCCAAATCCTCCCCTAGTGGTACGCGGCGTCTGAAAAACGTTGCATTTATAGTCATGGCAACGAGTGGCGAGGGGGAAAGGAGGTTGGTGACGTCGGGCACGCTGATGACGTCATTTTTTCGCGGCAGCCGGTCCGGGCCGCCGCGCGCCGGCCGCAGCAACCGACGCTCGCCCAATTTCCGCGCCTGCTGCCGGTCGCTGCTCATGGGCCGCTCGGCAATGGCACCAGGCGCGAAAGTTGGACGAGCGGCGGCGATGCCTCGGAATGGCCGCCGCCCGTCGTTTGGTATGTGTGTGCAGTAATGTGTTTAACAATTGAACGAAGAAAACATGTTGATAATAGTATGTTTTCTGGTGTCGAATTGTTGTCTTTGTGGCGATAATAATTGGAGCGTTACACAAACATTCCTTTCGCTTTTCTTTTATTCAAAATTCGTATGAAGACATCTTTGATTCGAAGTCATGAAAAACATGTACTACACAAAATATAATGCACATACATTTTATGTACACTCTGTTCGACTCTAAGCAAAAATATGACATGCAAATTTAGGCATGCAACATTGCAGAATAGGAAAAAAAAGTGCAAGATGCACATTTAGGTACACAATAATTGATTACGCAAGGATAACTTCGGAAGTTCTAACCACTATACATATTTTTTTTTGCGCACACCTCGGCGGGAAAAGGAAAGAACTTGAAAGTTCCACTCAATGTATACTTATTTCTTGGGCTCGCCTCGAGACGAGAATGTTCTTTAGACATTCAAAAAATTCGTTTCAGTTCAGAGACACAGTAAGCGGGAACCTATAATTTAAAAGAAAGCACGCACAGGTATGCTTCAACGCCTGCCTTTTGGGCCAGTTAACGCAAACTCTGAAAGGAAGCGTTGACCCGACCATGCACTTCCGAGAAATCTTGTTCACACCAACAGAATGCAACGAGAAAAAACTGTTGCAACACAATATCCGCACTATTGACCACTCATTGCTAGATTATATCTGCGTACAAAAATAATGCGCAACCACGTCGTATAATACAGAACACAATCGCAACACAAATGGAGCGTACCCGTCTTTTCTTTTAATGGCGCCTGAACAGTCTGAATATGAGGGGGGTGGGGGGACGCGCAGAAAAAAAGTTTTCCTGTATTGTAAGCCGCATGTACCGAGCTCATTACTTGCAGATATCGGCTAGGTTGTCACAGGCTACTCCCTAGCTCGTGTCTTGGCAGCGCCTCTTATCTCATCCTGTCCGATATCGATTCTATCTTTAGAACTATGGAACAGCAAAGCCACTCGCGGGCGCGCAGGTTAGATTGAACAGCAAAGCCGGCAATGCTACCTTTTTTTTTATGAGCGAAACGCTTGCAATGGCAGCTGCAGACAACCCATGTATTTCGGCTTGGCCTTCCACTTCTCCCTGTGCAAATTGACTGGCATTTAACACCGCGGTTTTACGTCAGATTTTTCGGAGCACTGAAGCAACGTTTGGCAGCAGTTTTGCCGCAAATATCCGTTTTGGAGCAAGATGGCACCGGAAAAATTGGTTAGGGCACGCCACCCCGCGCCAACAATCGCCGTGGTAATAGGTACGCAGTCAATGACAAGAAGCGCGTACAGTTGAGCTTGCCTTCTTTGTGAGCAGGTGCAGCGTGATAACTTTGGAGGGGTTGAGGTGATTCACCACAGGAAACGTCCAATGAAGTCTCCAACCGTCCTCGACTTGGGACCCCACCCAAGACTCAAACCCACTGCAAGAAACAACAACAAAAAATACATCGATAAGAATCCTGAATCGACGTTCAAGCAGTTACTAAGGCAATCGCAAAACGGCAATGCCGCCTCAAATTCACCTTACGAGCAAGAGTCTGCGCGCCGAATGCGCGTTTACTTCTATTAAAACTTTGTGTACCTGCAAGGCTGGGATATTTTTGCACATTAGTTTCCACTCCAAGACGACTGACATGTCTCATTAACTTCACGTTACATGTGCGAAGTGAAAATAGAGTGCAATCGGTCGGCTTCTAAGGAATTCACTATAACTTGAACAAAGCTAATTTGCTTACCTGTCATTTTTGGAGAAGACGAGAAACTTGGCCGAACTGTTTCGCCCTGTGTTGCTGCACCACAGAGCTGCGCAGGACTGGTGACGCTCCTTCCCACGCGGCCCCATATTTAGAATACATTGGTATATATTTTATAATACAGCGAAACGTTCAGCCCGTGGAGGCGTTTAGGCAACCCGCGCAGCCCTTCGCACGCCGGCTCGCTTCCGCACGCACCGAACTGGCCCGCCGTGCGCGCCCAGAGAAAGAAAAAAATATATTGGCGCCGGTGAGCTGTTGCGCATGCGTGAGGAGGCGCAGAAGCATGCGTGGTGTGGAAAGAAAGAAACGATGAGGGAAAGGGAAGGGCCACGCCGCAGCACCCTGCCGCTAGGATCGCCCCAATTTTGAAACCGAAACTAGCCAGAGTCGCCGACCAGTGGTACAACTGCGATGCGCGCCTTCACTTTGTCACCCTGCCGTCGTCGGGCTTGGTAACGTTCTTGCGCTTCCTTTTTGAGCGATCCTTCTTGTCCAGACGGACGCATCGACTGTGTAACAGCAGGGCTTTTGTACTCCCACGGTAGCTTTCCCTAAGCGGGCGTAATGTTAGAGGCGCCGGGCGATGGGGTCAAGCATCCCCTCGCGCCACTCCGCTCGTCGCCATCCGGTTCCAAGCCCTTGTGTCACCTTGGCTTGTTCGGCGGACGCTGCACACGTGCGCGAGACAGACGTTGAAAGGCATTCCGTAGAGAAACCATACAGCGGGTTTCTCTGCGGCAAGCAGACTTCTTACCGACAAACGGAAAAGCAGCATTTCCACGAAAACTAGTGAAAAACACGCTGTGAGTTCGGCTCAGGGAAGAAAACGGTTGAGCCACAAACACCAGGCATGGGCGACAGTATCCGCCGACACCATGGCGCGCTAGGACGGAGGTATTTGTTGAATTTTGAAACACAAAAATTTTCTTCCCTACCAAAGCATATGCGCCCCGAGCCGCTGAAACCGCCACCCTGGCGAAACAAGCGATAAGTGCTGTCCGAGAGGACCCAAGCACCTAAATGGGGTGCAGCGAATTGCAAGTTGCAGGCCGGCAGCAGAGCACGAAGCCAGTGTACAGCGATACTGGCTTCCGTGTAAACGGAGCAAACAAACCTCGCCTGCATTTTTTTTAAATCCGACTTTGACCACCAAATGAGCCGTCTTTTTTTTTAAATGAACCTAATCCACAAACCAAAACTAAGTCACAAAACTGCACTGCCAAGAAAATCCCGGCAACTTTCCCATTAAAAAATGTGGCAGATAAATAGTTGAGGCCCTTGCAAGCGTGTACGCAGATCTTACTTCGTATTGAAAATGAGCCAGACCCTGCTGTGGCACGGATCAAAATGAGCCAAATTCATTTGCCCAATGGGATTTCGCGTTTGTTGTGACGTTTCGGGCTGTTTTGTGCGTTCTCGCATCTTTTTTTTTTTTTTTTTTTGCTTTTGAGAGCTGGCTTATCATAAGTTCAGAGAACAATGAGAAGATCGGAAAATGATCTGCTGCCACACGTCTACGATAACGTAAACGGAAATTAACGAAATGAAACTGAGAGGTGGAATACTATCTTTTTATCTCGTCTCCCTCGTCCTTACGGAGTAAATCTGGTTATTCTTATTGTTATTACTCCCATATATCCCATTTACGTACCTAACAAATTAACTTCCGCTTGCAAGCCATGGCAAGACATGGAAGATGATATGAGCAGGCTTCTTGTGAAGCGTTTTGGAAATTTATGGTAATTAAGGCAAGGAAGAGCTTCATGGGTTTTTTCAGGCGTGGCCAAAAAAGTACCCTACGGAGCCATTCGTAAAGAGCTGCTAATGCTGACAAGAAGACTCACCGGCTCTTCATGTACAGTTTTACTGTTCTTGAAGCTCTGTTGCACGTTTATTGCCGTTTTTGCTTAAAACTCTATCGTACCATTCCTGAAAGTCGATTTCAATAAAGTTTTCATAAGAATGCCACACCAACTTGTCTGTTTCAACTGAGTACAAGCCAAACCCGAACTTATCTTAATATTGCTCAAATTCTCCGCATAATTCTTAATTACTTGTCGCTATAGATTTCCCCTAGCTGACATGTGAAACATGTCATTTAATAGTTTTGACAGCATTGCACTTATGTCCGGTTCCCAACTTTCGTTTTTTTCCCCTCAAATCCTCCTTGAGTGGATTTGGCTCATTTCGAAAAAAAAAAAAAAAAACGCCTCAAATAGCTATCAAGCCCAGGATTTGTATGGCGCCGCTTTAGAATGTGTGCGAGGGGAGAAGAGAGGTGGCGCGGGGAAGGGCGGGGGTAAGGCCCAAAAAATTTCGGGGGGGGGGGGGGGCACCCCGGGCCCCCCCTCTGGGTACGTCCCTGGTGTAGCAGTGGATGCACGCGTCGGTATGTAACGGGGCAACAAAAGTCGCGGTGACGGGCACACCATGCAACAGCGGCTACGTTACATGGAGTCGCATGCCTGTAAATGAAGCAAACTACTAGAACTGCACCGAGAACAAATATGTATTTTAACTCTTCATGCACCTTAACTTTTCGTGTACTTCGTGGACAGCAGTAACTCTTCATGTACGTAACGCTGTCCCGATACGCTCTGAGTAACCTTTGCCAACTTTGTGCATCATGGATAATCAGGCGGATAGAGTTGAATTTACGTTTTCCCTCGTTCAAAGTTACCTATCCGCTTCATCGTGGGCGCTCCTTTCAACAACCAATTCAAACGCAAATATTGCATTTGAAATAAAACGAGATACAAATTTTTTGGCTCGCAGACATAAAGGTACTGTGACATCGTGTAAATATTAGAAAGCGATTATTTAAATATTAAAGAACTGCAGGGATAACGCAAGGATAAATCAATGGTCAGGGGAAGAAAATGACTTACAATTGGGGTCTCTGTTGTGCGTTGGCACTTCGCAAAGCCAGGGCGCTGCTGTCCTTGCGCCGTTCTATCATATCGCCGTTGTGACTCGACCTCTGAATATACACTGCTCTGGGCAGCCGCCGCCCAGGGAAAAAGCGACCGTGGACGCAATGGAGAGGCTTTAGTTGTGACTGAGGTCGAAGATGGCCATCGGGTATTTGTTACTGTCGCGACCGCCGTCTGCAGGGCTGGTGACCGTCGTGCCTTCACGTTTAGGATTAAGTCGGGAACTCGGGCGGCGAGCCGCAGAGTGCCGCAGCGTGCCGCAGCGTGCCGCAGAAAATGACTGTGTGCAACACCGCTTTCAGAAGGGGACACGCAGTGCGCGCAAGCTGAGACCAAGGAATTATCCCACGCCAACACCCTCCCGGGCTCCACAGAAACGTGAAAACGAAAGAGGGAAAGGAGGACGCACGGAAGAAGGGGATATTTTGCAGCATCCAGCTAAAGCACACATTTCGCCCAATAGCCTGACCCATCGCTTTCTTCAGTTAACTTGCAGGAGTATTGACTGTCTGCCACCGGCGCTTGCACGTGGTTCTGCTTACTCACACAAAGATATTTTCCCTTACCGGCCTTCATCGTACCAGCCTTCACCCATCAATGGCTGGTGGTCTTTCTTTTTCTACGCTTCCAGTTAGTGCGGACCACTCCTTGGTTCCCTGGCCATATTGTGACGAGTCAATCTCTTCTGCTGAGAACGACTCAGCCGGCCAATTATTCTTTGTGTGGCGACATGCCACACACAAAGGGACACAGAGCACGCCTTTAGCGTCCCGTGGGCTGAGCTTACCCGAGGGCGCCATCGCTTTTGGAGCTGCACCCCTCCGCAATTATCCTGACGCGGGCGCTTCGTTTGTGTAAGCACCAATGCGTTAGGACAGGTATTGAGTCGTGAATGTTTTCAATAGTGGCACGTCCGAAGGTTGTGCGCATTTGTTCACAGGCGGCGTACTAGGCATAACTAAAGCCCCTGTATTTATAGGGCTTTAGGCATAACAGGCAGCACGGCACGGGCTGGAAAATTTTCGGGGAGGGGGTGGGGGCTGAAGCCCGGTCAGCCCCCCCCCCCCCCCCCCCCCCCGGCTACGCCGCGTGCCTTCAAGTGACTCATCCACGTACACCCCGGTAGAGAGCTTGCGAGGAATTTTTCCCAGGCCCGTGTTGGCCGATCTTAACAAGGCTTGTACCGAGTGGACTAGTCGGGCTTGAGGGGCGAAACGCGCCGCGGAAGGAAGCACTTTGCTTCCAGTCTTTTTTTTTTTTTTTTTCTTTTTCGAGGGCCCCGAAAGTCGCAAGAAAATCGCCGTCATTCATAATTTTCTCTTGCTACGAGCCTAGTTCTCCAATTTGGTGAAAAGGATGCACTATGCGCGGCGCTGTGGGCCGAGTGTAACATAAAATTTTCGTGTCAGTGTTCCTTTAAAAACTACGGAGTGAGGAGGGGGCGGGGTTCAGTGAAAATTTCGGGGGAGGTTTGAACCCCCCCAAACCCCCTCCCTTGGCTACGCCACTGACTCTAGGTAATTCGCCTTGCTGGATAGACACTACGTCAGTGGTAGCGTCATTGAAAACCGTTATTCCTGATTTTTCTGCACTGAAATTTACACCGAGGTCGGTGGCTTCCTGGCCGCTAATATTTATTAGACGCTGCATATCGGTTTGGTTATCAGCTAAAAGAACAATGTCGTCTGCGTATAACATTCCCGGAATATGCTGTTGTACCACTTCGCCATGCAGCATATGGGTTAGGCTAAATCCTACTTGTTTTTCTTCCAGTTTCTTTTATAACCCTGCCATGTAAAGCATGGACAGTATTGGGCTCAAAGGGCATCCCTGTTTCAGTCCCCGATGGTTGTTGACCTGCTGGGCGCATTTCTGTCCTTCCCAAGTAAGGTGCACTCTATTGTCTTTATAGATTGCTGTAAGAAACTGTACCAACTCGTCATCTAATCCCTGGAGTTTCAGCATTCTCCACAGCCGTTCTCTGTTTACGTTGTCTTAATGTCCAAGAACGTAATCCATAGTGGTCTATTCTGTGCTTTCGCAATTTCAATGCATTGCGTTATCACTAACAAATTGTCATCCAGTCGCCTGTCTTGTCTAAATCCATTCTGCAGTTCCACAAGTATTTCATTTTTTTTTCATCCATGCTTGAATTTCTGATTTTATCGCCTGCATTATGAATCTATACACCACTGACGTTACTGTGAGTGGTCTGTATGAATCAATACTGGCTTTGTCTCCTCTGCCTTTATATAATAAATTCATCCTACTTTCTAGCCAGTCCTCTGGTATTTGTTTGGTTTCTATCACCTTATCTATCGCCCTCATAAACATGTACAGACCCCCCTCCTCCTTCTCCTCCTCCTCCTCCTCCTCCTCCAACTCCACTTCCCCATCTCCCCTTCGGCAATGACCAAGGTCAAGGAAAGCGGACTGTACAACAACAACTTTTATTGCTCTTTACGTAAATTACGAATATTCGGAAACTTCGAATACTTAGAATTTCGAATACTTGGAATACTTCGCAGCCTGTCTCTCAGACCTCACGTTGACTATGTCTGCAAAAGAGCTAACAGGCTAAGCTAGGGGGTTCATAACCCGAACGTCAAGGGCCATGCCACACCATGCCTTCTGTGCGCTGTTCACAGCCCTTGTACTTCCAGGCCTGGAATACTGTTCCACCATCTGGAGCCCCCACCAGATTGACCTCCAAAAGCGGCTGGAGTCCGTTCAACGGAAAGCGTCGAAGACGGCGCTTCATATCAAGGACCAGGCAACCAAACTTCCCTACGAGAGGCGGTTGCAGACCCTGAGGTGGTCTCGACTTGACGGACGCAGACTATTCTCCAGGCGGGTACTCCTGTACAAGTTTCTGCACGGCGACTGTCCCATCCCGGAGGGTTACCTGCGGCGTTCAAGACGGGACCCACTGAGACTCGAGAAGCGCCTCGCACGCACCGCTAGTTCCTTCTGCTCCCTCTTCATCCAAGCCCCTGAGCTATGAAACTCCTTGCCAGTCGAGACTAGGAAGGCCCAAAGTGCCGGGAATTCAAAGACTTGGTGCGGTACAGAGATGTGTGACCAACTGCACTGCTCCTCCCCTCACCCGTATATACTACTGTATATATAACTCCCCTCATCTGTATATATGTTATCATAATCGTTTTCACATGTCCTACATATTGTTAACATGCAGCTGAGGAGGCAGCCAGCACTCTGGTGTATGGGCTCCTGCCTTTTGGCTGCCTCTGGCTCTCAGCTGTATGGAAGTTATGCCAATAAACTCCTATTGAATTGTAAAACTACACGCTGCGAATGGACTCGAATAGCAAACATTGTTCGCGAAGTATGCGAGTTTTGGAATAATCGCTTTCCGTTGCCAAAAAGCTGTCGTATACCCACGAGGGGCGCGCAGTACTTTTGGGTTCTATTTCACCCCTTGGCAGCTATTCGTGTATATTTAAAGTACCTCGAAAGCCATGTGCCATATGTAGCGTTGTTGCTTCTCATCGCGCGTTTTGTGGGTTTGATTCCAGTTCCTCCCACCGCCTTTTTTTTTATTTAGATGAACCCGTTCACTATCCAGAGGGGCTCAAGTTCTGACCTACAACGACCAAACAGGGGCCGCCTTTACCGAAGATGTGCTGCACAAGTGGCGCTCCTACGTTAAAGTGGCGGCACCTAGTAATCCAGACCGACGCAACGGCTCCGCCGCTCTCATCGACCCACCGTACCCCTGCCCGTACTGCAAGGACTCCACAGTCAAGGACATTCGACACCTCCTGTGGGACTGTGGGGGCCTCCGTGAACTCCGAACCCGACACGCCCAACAGGTGCCATCATACGAAGAGTGGACTACACCCATGAATCCTATAGTCATGCCAAGGAGAGATTGCATTCCCTTTGAGAGTTCGCCAAAGAGTCAGGCGTAGCCCGAAGAATTTAGGGTCTACAGGAGCCCTGCACCTCCTTCCAAACACCCCTCCCCCCCTTCTTAGGCCACTGGCCACCCCCTTTTCTTAATAAAGATTTATACATACATACATTTAGATGACGGCGCTCGGTACTTGTACTTTTGCAAAAGTACAGGTACCGAGCGCCGTCATTCCCACGTCGGCAACACCGGGTTTTTCGCCTCAGGAGACTAGCGATGCTTCGCGTTAAAATCCATCATTACCTGTAGATTTCCCTGAGCTGGAGGAGGAGGAGGAGGAAATATTTGTATTGAGGTTTCTGAACAGCCGAGAGGGCGGCCCAGGGGAGTGGTTCCTTCTTCACTGGAGCCCATATGCAGCCCGAGCCGCCTCTGCTCTGCCCACCAGCCGAAGCTAGGTAGGAAGATATGGGCTGGACAGCAACATCTCACATTGCTCTTGTTTGGTTGACGGGAAGACAGAAGGTTGCTCAGGGTTAAAGTCGCACACCCCGATTATGTGGCGGAGTGTTCCCACTTCTGAGCAAAATTTACATTCAGCGTCGTAGCGATTCGAGTGCATTAATTAAAGGAAGACGCGTCGGTTGTAGGAAGGAGCCGGATTGTATGAGCCGTAGGGTAGTTTGTTGTTCTCTGGAAAGGTCAGGGTGAGGCCGGGGAAGGGTCTGTCTCTAAAGGCGATAATGTAGGGTTATTTCCCTGAACGTAACAAGCGGGTGACTGTCCCCGTGCAGCTCCATAGCCTGGGGGGTAAAAGCGCAGGCTTGTTGGTGGGCGTATTCGTTGCCCTTCATGGAAGCGTGAGCGGGCGTCCAGATGAGCTGAATGGAACAGGTTGGGGAGTGTTTTTTTAGCACTGGAACCGGAAACACTGAAATCACTAGAACTGGAAACCGCAACATCACGCCGCCTCTGCCCCCGTCCGACGCACACTTGACATATCCGCTCGGGTGATTGACCGCCAAGTGAGAAGTTTGTAAAGACTGGAAGCGCGGAGGAAATTACAAAAACAATAAAAAAGAAAATGAAATAATCGTATACAAACAACTGGAAAAACATAATGCAAGCAAAAAAATCTTTACATATTTACAGAATCGGGAAGTGGGAGATCAGGAAGGAGAAGTTTTTGATAATGCTAAGGGAGAGCCTTGCTTTCTGGAGCACGGGAAGGTTGTTTGCGAGCAAGAAAGCTTATCCGCGATCAGGTACAGAAAGAAGGATTGTGCGGAGGTTGCGGGAGGAAACCAGAAACCATGTGACATATATACTGTAACACAGTGCATTCTCCTCAGTGAGGGAGGAGCCCAGCAATAGCAAGCTATGGGTTCTAACCTTAATCCAAAAGGATTAGAAATAAAATCAGTGCCCTTCCACTCTGTGAAGAAGGGTGATCAGCGAAGCTGCAACGAGTGCACGAAACACAACACGTTTTTTTTTAATTTGTCATTGAGCATCCACCCTACATAATTAGCTGAATGCATGCAACTTTAAAGGACTACGGTTTTACGCTAGCGGACAAACGTGGGGCTGCCCGTTTCCCTGCCGCGTCGTAGGCATCTTAGTCTTAATGTGTAGCACCCCAACCCAAACAGCTCGATCACAGAGGACAGCAGCAGGTCGTACGGGCAGTGAAGACGTCCACGTTAAACCTGGCTTGTTTTTGTTACTGTAGAAAGTAATCGTTTGGTGAAACGCTGGGTAGGCTCGACAAACAGGGTCACGTAAGACAACGTCGCTTACGTCAAGCGCCCAACGTCGTGTGAGACAAGCCCAAAGCGCCGTACTTCTGTGCAGCTATAACAAGCATAGTGCGTGCTGTACCAACAGCGGTACGCACTGATTCTTCTATGCTTACGTGTACTTTCGTAACTTCCATTGTTTATCCCACCAATCTTACTGCTATAAAATGAATATGCATTACATTTAAGCGAAAATATAGCTCGTTCTGCAAGCTTATAAGCCCTGCCTACTTGCGTTTGCTTTTTCTGGTCTCAGCCTATTGCATGGCTTTGAATACTACGTGTTATCTTTTAATGCGGTAAATTACCCCGTGAGTCGCATGGCCATTCCATTTTTTTTCTAATTATATAGCTTATCTTAGCGAAGTTTACGTTACAAGTGGTGTCAGTATGATCCTAACGAACCAATCTTTCGAATGAACTAAACTTGTGTTTTGTCTGCATGGCCAAATTAAGGCAACCAAGTCTTTTTTTCTGACTTCAATTATATTGGACGATAGTATGTGTGGGTATGCCCCATTCACCAATGATCATCATCGACGGTGAAGGAGTGTGTGGAAACGGCGGGGGTAGACGGTCCGCCGCATTCGCGCCCGGCGAAAGCGGCCGCCGGGAACAGGCAAGATGTCGGAAATGCTGGAGGACCAGGAGTTGCTGCTGCACCAGTCGCTGGTGCGGTCGTTCGGATCGCGGGGAGACCCGTTCATCAAGACATGCATCACGTACACTGGAGCCGGCTGCGTGCTCTTCACGCTGATGCTGATCGGCGTGTTTATTTGCGTGATCGCCTACGACGTCCGCAAGGCCGATAGCCCCGTCAGTGCCGTTTTTCCATTGAATGCCCTCTCCCAAAGACAGAGGGCCGTGCCCATCATGTGCCACGTGAACACGGCACAGTTCTACGGGCCCGACGCTTCCCAAAGGCCCGGGGACATCCCGGGCAGCTACTGTTCCCACCTGGTGCTCCCGCTCAGGGGCTTACTTAGCGCCGCAAACGACAGCTGGGACATGAACTCCGCCTTCGCCGAGATGCAGACGCGCCTCACCGAGTTCCGCGACGCGGTGAACGAGAGCTTTCCTCACCTCAAGCACCTGGTGTCCGTGGGCGACGAGAACAGCGGAGGACGGCTGCCTTTCCACGAGGGCCATAACGCTTCGGTGTACATGACCTTCCTGGTGGAACTAGCCCGCTGGGTGCTGCAGAGCCGCTTGCACGGAATCGTGCTCAACCGCGTGTTCCCCGTTGAGACCGAGTATCGGCAGCCCATGGTCGTCTTTCTGTCACACTTCAAACGGCTCATGCGCAAACACGGCCTGCTCTTCGTCGTGACCACAACGCTGCACACGGGCATCTTCAAGCCCGGCTTGAGGCCGAGGCGTCTCACAAAATTTTTCGACTATTTCGGCATTGTGACCCAGGGTCTGTACCGCGCGGCCAACGCGTCCGAGCACATCCTGGTGCCCTTCTACCAGCAGCGGTCGTCGCGAACGAGCAACAGTGTCGAGGACGCCTTTTCACGCGCCATCCGCAGTGGTTTGCCTCGAAGCAGAGTGCTGGTCGTCATCTCACTGGCAGCGTACGTCTGCGCGCTCTCCAAGACGCTGCCGAAGGATGAGGTGCCAACGTGGAGCAGCACTCGGGCAGTGCGCTCCGGCTCGTACCACGAGGTCTGCCAGCTGGTCCGCAACGAAAACTGGAGCGTGGCGTACGACCAAGAGAGCGAAAAGCCGCATGCGCGGCGCAGCAATATCTGGATTGGCTATGAGAATGAAAGAAGCGTACGCAAAATGGCGTCCCTCGTCAATAAGATGTTCCTCGGGGGAGTCATTATCGTTGATGTGGGCAGTGACGACATTGTGGGACGCTGCGGGGTACCCAACCCGCTGGTGCGGGCGATCTTCAGCGAGGTAGAAGGGACGCCAGTAGACGACAACGAAACATCCAGTGCGCGAAGCTCCAGCGGCATGGTAGCCGACGCAAATGCATCTCTGGCTTTCAACACTAGAAAGACCGATGGTGCCGCGTCACAAGTAAACAAATAAAATTACCAGTTTTATGCTCCATATGGCTGCGCGAAGCATAATTATGCCGCATACAGAGTTTTGTCTGCGGCTTCAAGCTCCTCGCTGCATCGCGTGATATTCCAATTTTACGTGATAATGCTAAGTTAACACACAAGCGTGATTCACTGGATAGGTGTCTGCTCAGAGTCTTTTTATAATCTGTGCTCTTGCCCGAAAGAAAGAGCGCGTAGGGCGTGGCATTAAGAAGAGGGCACAGCGAAGGCAACACAGGACAACGTAGTGTTGTGTGTTTGTCAATTCTCTGAGAGGGGTTGCACCGAAACCTCTTGAAAAGAAAATGAAGACCGGACATTTGAACTCCGCGCCAAAAACGGCCCAATCCACGAGTGTCGCGATGGAGCCCAACGGCATCGTGACCGAATATTGAAAGCGTAGGGAAAGCTAGGCGAGAGAGCCAATCCGAGAATGCCGCGACAGAGCCCATGAAGATAAGAGAGGAGCCGAAGGAGAGGACAGGGAGAGGCAAGGACTTTGGAGGAAGAAGGAGCACGCCATCTTCGAGGAACCAGCCAGGGTGGTGCGGCCAGGCCACCGGCATACCTACCAAGCCTGGGCAGGAGCGGGCTGAGCTCGCATCGGCTGCGGCGTCCTAGTCGCACCACCAGCCTGCGTATTGGTGGCCCCAGCGACGAAGGTCGGGAACCTGCGGCTAGCGTTCACGCCCCGTCGACCTTCGCTTCACAAGGTTACGACGCACAAGGTTACGTTCCGGCATTCTCCTGGGTACCTCCGGCTGCAGCGGCTACCACAAGGGTAGCCACAGAGGAACCACTTCGGGATGCGCGTTGCCAACGCCGTCCACACAACCACCCCGCGCAGCGACGCTGGCACCACTATCAGACTACGTCTACCACCGCGTCGCGGCCGCGCAACGGGTACGCCTCAGCGCCGACGACCGGGTAGGCCAGTCCACTAGGGACACATTTCGTAGGACACAACTAGGGACTAGTCGTTGTAGAGACAGTACCTGTAGGACATTATTATTTAATAGTGGATGTTTAGGTGGTTGTGGTCCGGCAGTCGCTTGACATCTTAGAGCGTTACGCGTTACTGCGCGCTACGACGACAAGGCAAACCTCTAAAGGGCTCTGCACTTAAAAGTGGCAGTTCTTCCCTACACACACTGTTTCCCACGAGCTGGAGAGTGTTAGCGGTAAGTTCAACGTGCAGTTTGTTCCTGTTTTTTTTTTTTTTTTTTGCGCCTAACAAATTCAGCGCACTGCGGGCCACTGCGCAGAACTACTATCCGATTCATCATCCTTTCAACATGCACTCAAAACCTTTTTTGGAGTTTTGATGTCGCACAAATCTTTCTTTTTTTTTCTCTGTATCTTTTTTGCCCCAGTTGAGTGTACTGATTGCGCATTTTTGTTTTTGTTGACTGTTTTTAAGTGTATTTCGCGTGAACCCCTTTTTTCAGACAATGTAATGTATTGTTGTTTGGCGTTGTTTCTGGATTGTACTTTGTTTCTCGATGCAATAGTCATGTACACCATCTCTGCCTTCATTGTTATGTTCTGCAGGAAAAATGTGCTGTACTTTTGATCATAACCCCACTCTATCCCCACCTATGTAATGCCTTATCGGGCCTTTAGGGTATGCAAATTAATTAATTAATTAATCACCAGGAAAGATAAAGAAGGGGATAAACCAGCAGAAGATTGCGGTGCGGATAAGCCAGCACACGGAATGCCAATCATTTTGTTAAGCATGGGAGGAGGTTGTTCACATCATACTTTTCTTCTGTGGCTGCCATTAAGTTGGCCTAAGGGGCTCACCCCCGAATGCTCAGCTCTGGGAGCATTATTTTGAACCATTAAGAGCACTCCCATGTGGCTTGTCACTGTAGACCGTGTACCGCTGTGCTCCATTGCTATATAAAACTTTCCAGCCACTTCCAGCACCGTAGTCACGAAAACCCGGGCGGAAGCATTTTGTATCGTATTTTGAATGGCAAGAGTGATGGTGCTTCGTCTGGGTCACTCTTGTGAAAGGAGACAGCCTATCTTCAACGAAGTCTTGTGATGCGGCCATATGATGTGGCCTGGTGTGTGTAAATGATCGATCTCACCTTTATAAAGAAGGCAGAAAACATGCAGGCAGGTGAGTTATACTCCAGAGCACGTGCGCCTGTAATCCACGATTTCCATTTTTATTACTTGGCACCTCGAGGAGGAGGAGCGGGAGGAGGAGGGAAAACTTTATTCAAACGCAACATTAAGCGTCGAGAATGTCCCGGGCCAGGTTCACCAACGCCAACTGTTCCGTGAGCTGGTACGAGGCTAGCCAAGTCCGACACGTTGAAGGAAGAGTGTGGGGAAAATGTGGGGATTGAATTGCAATGGGGCAGGAGAAAATGCAGTGTTCTAAATTAGCGTATGGTTCGGGACAATTGGGACATGCTGGTGAGTGTCGGAGACGGTACAGAAAGGAACGAGCAGGTGTAAGGAGGGTATTTAACTGTATGCGTCGAAGAATGCGTAGTTGCGTAGTGGTTAGAGATTTGTCTGGAACAGGAGGTGTACGAAGAGTTCTTCTAATGTTCTTGTAGTGAA
This sequence comes from Haemaphysalis longicornis, assembly GCF_048455015.1. NCBI lineage: Eukaryota > Metazoa > Arthropoda > Arachnida > Ixodida > Ixodidae > Haemaphysalis > Haemaphysalis longicornis. The sequence goes on along the minus strand of NW_027526295.1, from coordinate 163,713,216 downwards.
GCTTTATTTCTTGTTTGTAGTGGAGAGTAGTGTCCCACGTCGGTGGATGTGGATAAGACCAGGGAATCCCAGGCGCCCGGCGCAGAAGTTCGCGGGCGAGGCTATGCACTACCTTACTGCCTGGGATTCCAGCGTGACCAGGAATCCACCTCAGTGTGACAGTGTGGGGACGTAGCGATCATACTGCAGTTCTTCGGGATGTCCATGACTTATTATGTTAAATTTTCCTATGAAACGAATTTGTTAAAAAGCGCTCGTCCCGTGAAACTCGTTTGTTTGTGCCGCGTTCTTCTCGCTTGTTGTTAGGTTACTACGTGAGCAAGCACGAAGACCACCGTTCGTACAGTTAATTGGGCTGGTACGTACGACTGGGTGAACAGATGGCAATGCCGTATTAGATGTCTCCGGAAGAGCACCTAGGAAGGCACGTAGCCTTGTCATCCTACATTTGGACTTTTGCTAAATGTTGCCCCACTGTCATTCTCTATCTCATTTTGTTGTCACGTACCAACTTCATGTTTCAATTTAGTGGCTCATTATGCTATTTTATTGCCCTTTTTTGCCCTGCATTCCTTTTGTTGCATATACGTGCATGAGGTTATATGTTTGTTAATAAACTTGTACGTCTTCAGTGGCTACCAGGTCATTCTGGTATAATGGGCAACATCGTCTCCGATGCGGCCGCCAGAGAAGTCCACGACCGTTGGAATCCCGTCCTCCAGCGAGGATAGCAAAGCAGCTGCATTTCACCTAGGATGAAAACTCCAGTTGCCAGCTTAGAAGGATCATCTGAGCCTCTCCATGTGATTAACCCCATGTGCGATTCCCGGCATCCGCGGGGTCTGCCCGAGTGCACTGAAGGCGTGCTACACCGGCTGCAACTTAACGTTGCCTACACCCGAAGCTTCTCGTTTAAGCTACGGAGGGCAGAGTCGCCATTGTGTCCCGTGTGCTCAACTACTGAAAACATTGGGGACATTTTAAGCCGCGGCCCACGATATGCTAGTCAACAGGCAACAACATCGAAGGCACTTGTGCGGCTCCGACGTGGAAGTGTTCTAGAACTTACACACGTCCTTGGACCCTGGCGAAACCATGGCGAGGCAGCGCGGGGAACAAAAACTCTGCTTACTTTTCTTGCGGAAACAGGGCTGGAAGAGGTCCTGTGAACCCTCTGAACATATACATTTATGTGTACATCTCCCCTGGATCCCTCCCCTTTTTTCTTTTTTTTTTTCTTTTGCTCTATTTCCCCCTTTCATCTCGCTGTATTCCACCCATCCGGACTAGCAAGCGCTACCGTTATGGGGCTGACCTTTTCAGCATTCATTAGAATTTTCTCTCTGTACGCCATGTTGTGTTCCCCGGAACCTGTGCCCGGCTCACTCCGCAGTAGAGGGCAGTGAGTTTGCCCACCAACAGGCCCGCGCGTTACCATACCGGTTAACGGCTAGGGAAGGGGGGGGGGGGGGGGGGCAGAAGTCAACCTATGGTCACCTGCGGGGAGATAGTGCGGTACTATCGAGAGGATCGGCAGAGACTTCCTGCCCCGCTCTCAGAACTCATGCGGGAGCAGCAAGTAATGCATCGACAGATACAATCAAGATCCTTCCCTCACCACCGCTTACTCGATGGCATGTTCCCCAGCCAGTACGACAAAAGCTGCCCTTTCTGCAAACAGCTAGGTTCTCTTCGCCACATGATAGGAGAGTGCAGTTTGAGCCAGAAACAGTCACCCCCATCCC